>NW_024582690.1:251121-269032 GCF_018398535.1 Haplochromis burtoni | reverse complement strand
ACAAACAAGACTTGACACTTCTTCATTTTCGTACTTCAAATGTTTTCTCAGAAAAAACCTAACACCTTACCTGTCTGTCAGAACCATCAAAGTTGCCATATTCAATAGTTTTCATGCCAGCATCGGCCCAGTACAGGCGTTTGGTCTCATAGTCAATGGCGAGCCCATTGGGCCACGTCAGATTGGATGAAATGATGACAATTCGGTTGGAGGCGTCCATTCCCGCACGCTCGATCTTTGGGTTGGCCCCCCAGTCAGTCCAGTACATGAAGCTGAGGAGAAAGAAGGAACAAGTTAGAACTCCATGTGTTGTCCAGGTTCACAAGCTGTTTCTGTTTAAATGTCATCATCTTACCCTCCGATCGGATCAACTACAATGTCCCGCGGTCGGTCCAGGTTCTCCCATATCAGGACAGTCCGCATGCTCCCATTGGCATTAGAAACCTCGATACGGTCAGTACCTGACACCCAAAAACACGAGCAGGTTAAATTGAGGAGCACTCCCTGCTGAGCTGGTCAATGAAGAAAATGGATATAAAATGATATTTTATGTCAGAATACATGAAATGAGACTTTTTACCAGCATCAGTCCAGTAGAGCTTGTTGGTCACCCAGTCAATTGCTAAACCTGCTGGACTTTCCAGACTGGTTTCCACCACCACCTGTTTTAAAAAGAAAAAGATCAGCTCAGATCCATGCTGACAGTTACCGTTTACTGCTTTGATGGCAATATTTTCATGTCTGTTTTATGTTATTCTGTAGTAAACCTGCAGCAGTGAGTTATGAATGTGCTGAAGGCTCCTACATTCTACAGAGGATGACCAGCTGCTGCTCTTTCACCTCAGCCCCAGTAGATGGCAGTAATGTATAAACCTAAATCTGCTGCCGTCCTCCTCTGCTCCTTTTTTAAGTATGGGACAGATGAGAAATGACGAGACTGCAGTACTGAGTTCAGTCAACCTGCAGGTATCACTGACCTCCTGCTTGGTGCCGTTCCACAGTGCTCTGTTGATGGAGTCGGTGGTGACGTCTGTCCAGTAGATGTAGCCGTCTTTGGAGTCCCAGTCCAGCGCCACGGCATTGCGCACGTCAGCCAGAGGAATGACATCATCGGACATATCCTCTGTGTCGAAGCTGATTCGTCGGATGTCCGTCCTTCGGGCAAAAAGCAGGAACTTGTCAAGACCTGATTAAAGACCAAAGGTCTTCTGTCAGTCTTCTAGGTTCAACAGTGGGGTCAGCATTAAACACAGTAAAACAGCTCTACCACAAAGACATGTAACCACTGATTAATATCACAAATCCCACCCTCTGCATTAACATAATTAAACAGAGTCATGAGAATACTTTTTATTCAATTTCAAGCAGCATGACTTTACAGTGGGGAAAAAAATGAAAACGCTGCATTTTAGCTCAAATTTTCTTCAGCTGCTCAACCATAACATGCACTTGAACTCACTTTAAATGTTCCCTAAATGAGATCTCACTTTACATGCAGTAGGTGTCTTATAATTGTCTGCACAGGCATTTTTCATCTGAAATTTTGATTCCTCTGACAGCCTACACCTTAATCGTGGGGCTGATCAGATTAACCATGTGTTACAGGATTATTTTCTCTTCATTAGTGTGAACACACGGTTCATTAGTCAAAACAGAAGACAGAGCTTTTTTTTTTTGTTTTTAATTTAAGATTCCAAATTATTGGCTATTAAAAATGACTTTAGTATGAATAGATGCCGCTAAAAACTACTATAATATTAATATAATATTAATTATAATAATATAATATTAGCAGTATTTCTGTACTTTCCACAACAAACAGTGGAGGAACTCACCAGTGGCACAGCTGTAACTGTCCACCTTCTTGAAGCCGGTGGGACAAGCACAGGTGTACGTCTTGTTGCTGGGGAGACACAGGTGGCTGCAGCCTCCATTGTTGGTGCCACAGCGGTTCCTGCCACCTAGAGAAGAGACAGGCAGACACAACTCAGTATATCACATGTAAAGTGGTTCAAAAAATAAAAACCCCTCAAATCCACTTTCTCCTCAAACCCAGGGCAACAAAACAAATAGTCACACTTCCAAAAATGTCTGCCTCCTCTTTCATTAAAAGGTCACAGCGTGTGGGCTCTGTTCACTTAGGTTCTGAGTCGGCTTTTCTTTTGTTCTGATCAGACATGAACTCACATGACTTGACTAAATCTTGTCTAAAAGTGCCTGACCTCCCCCTGCCAGCACGGAGGCAGCTCACAGTTCATGTTAGTGTCGGGGCTGCTGCAGTATTTTATCAGCACGTTAACAAAAACTTTCTCTTGGCCGGACGTCAAGTTCAACACGGTTTGTTAGCAAAGTCTTTGCTATCATGCTGATGAAAAACACACATCAACTGGCCGGTTCACGGCAGGGTCTTGACACTGGTGCAACAAATCATTCTATGGTGGGGTTCGCCACTGTGTGAGGCAAATTTTTCATTTCTGCCTGCAATGATATCCTCAGATAAGTCTCCCATTTCTGCCTTCAACTAGCTCATCTTCCTTCCTCTAATGCTGATATTGTGTTTGATGTTTTGTTGCTCACCATTTAGCACATCATCTACTGCTACAAGCTGCAAACTTGGATACTTTAAAAAGAGAGTCATTGCTCCCAGCCAGTCACTGGCAGATCTGAAATAATGGGAAGTAAACATATCCAAATATAATGAGATTAGACTAGACTCCTTCCTTTTGCTTTTAACTCAAGCTGAAGCTATGTACAAAAGAGCTAGCACAGCTTCCTGTTGCTGCTGTGTGTTACTGTCCGATACATGAACCCAAAACTGCAGTAACAGTCTCAACTGAGAAAAACCTACACAGGTAAAATGCAACATAATCAATACAGACACTTTACTTTTCTTTGTTTAGACAAGATCAATGCAATGTTTTCTGCTGTTTCACTGTGATGCTATTGATTGTTCTGATTCAAGCTGCTGCTTTGTGACCTTGCAGAAAGTTGCAAACAGCTGTCAGCTGAAAAACTAATAATTCAGAGAGAAAAATATGAAAAATAGTCTATTTAGTTTGTGTATCTGCAACCCATCCCCAGATAAGGCCTTTATTTAACCAGACAAAAACCTTATTGAGAACAAAAATATCATTTTCAAGTTTTGTACATATGTAACAAACATCAGTCTGAGTATCCAGCTGTTGACCCAGCCCGATACTGACCTGCAGGCTGCCTCTGTGGGTGCAGTGTGTGGATGTCCATGGGAAAGTGCAGCTTGTTGCGGATTATCTCTTGGTTCTTTCCTGTGAATTTGTTAGCGCTGTTGATGCTTTTGGTGTGCCAGTCAGTCCAGTAGAGGCTGTCCTCAAACACTGTGATGGCAAATGGGTGGGGAAGGCCTAAAGAGAGACAAGAACAGAGTTTAGCAAGGTGACAGTCCAAAATGACATTTATGCAAACAAAAAAAAAAGGAGAGAAAAAAGAACCCCCCAAACACAGAAGCTGAGTTTGTCACATTTATAATAAGCAAAGTAATGATTCAATGAAGTTTCAGTCCTAACACAAAGAATGGAAAGAGCACATGCTACATTTGGCCTGTTCCACTAACTCTCCAAACATCCTTCCATTCAGAGCTGTGGGCTTGGCTGATGTCATATCATCCCCATTTTAGAACTGCTTTCAATTACACTGCCTCAAACCACTCTGTAGTTGGTTAAGTTGTGGCAAGAGTGTCCAAAACCAGAGGCGCTTCGTAGGTTTTCCATACATAATGTGACTTTTCCATCCGGAAACTGAATGTAAGAGAACACGCTTAAACCAGATCAGACTGATGCAGACTAGTTTTGCTCATGTGTCCACAATAAAACTTTACTCACAGATTTTAAAGTGAAAATTGAACCAGGACAGGATATGTGTGAGATTTCTGAAGGAGAGATCGATGCCTGCTCGATGTCTAAATGCTCTTTAACATCTTTAACATTGTTTTTGTATTAACAGAAGTACTCTGGCAATAAGACAAAAAGCTTGCCTTTTTTTCTAACTAACCACTCAGATTCACTGCTTAAATGGAAGATTTTCCTTGAACATCTGCGGCTGAATATTTAAAAATCTAAGTTCAAGCATAGCTGTTTGACGAGGCTTCATCTCTTTGTTTGAGAAAAGCCTCTTCAAAGTTCGTCAAAGCAGAGAAAAGAACAAAGAGAAAATGCAAATGGGATAATCAGTCGTGTCATTTGTTGTTCCAGTCCTCCTTGATATTAATGTTTACACGTGAAAGCTAACTGCTTTTATTAAGATTGGAAAAATTTGCTCCAAGGCTTTAATTCTGTGGCTATTTCTGTTCCTTACACGAATAGTTGATTTGTGGTGTGGACTGTCACAGTCCACACCAGGGGAACCTGTGCTGATATGTCTCCTGTGGGAACATCACCCTAGGGTGACTCCTCCACACTTGTCCAAATCAATGTTCTTTTTCTTTCACCAGCCTTAATCTTCCTCCAGCACAGAAGCCGCAAAGCCCAGTCGGATGGGCACGCCGAACGGATGGAAAAAGTGATTTCTGCTGCCACACAGAGCCGCAGTGGTGTGGCGAGTGTGCTGGCGCACAGCTTTTAAAAACAGCGCTGCTAGTTTAATGACAGTGTTGTACGGCACAGCAGAAATGTTAAGTGGTAAACGTCAAAAACTGGAGCGAGATCACAGCGATAATAAGCCACAAGGATCAGAGTATCTGGGTGCGTTTTGTGTGACTGTTCGATGAGGTTTATTCAAGAAAACTGAACAAAAGAAATGAAATAAAATAAAACAGCACCTCTACATTTGCCCTCGTCTCTTCTTTTCAAACAGGTCCAGGTGTGTGTGTGTGTGAAATGATAGTGGCTCAACGTGTGTTTTCTGATCTTATCTCAACATGAGGGAGACAATAGTACACCCAGTTCCCTCCTCTTAGTCACCAACATCTCAATGATTGTTTTGATATGATCAGCTCATTCCTTGTCATCTCTGCTCCTGCTCCTTTTTTGTTCTCCCCAGGACAGCTGCAGGAGCAGCTGCAGGAGGACAGGGCATCAAACATCCCACCAAGCCTCTCACAGCTTGCCTGAATATGTCTCACTTCCTGTTATAGGTCACTAGCAACACAGCAAGGCCTCCTGGCTGGACAGAACGCTGCTCCATAGTGTGATGGCAAGTTTCAGGGTTAGGTTTTTCCAAACAAACAAAAAAAGCTATAGTGATATTAGGAATACCACTTTAATGCATTTTATCTGTAAAGCTGAACCATATTATAGCAGAATCTGGTTTGTCTTGCTGAAACAAGTAGGGCCATTGGTTAAAAAGACATCACTTGGACAGCAACATATATTGCCATGTGCACTAATGCATATCAACACAGATGGATTACACAACAGTAGGAAATGCATTTCCTTACAGTAGATGTCTTACTGAAAGTGCTGCAACTAAATTTAACGATACAATTCTTCCACTGTTATCGTCTTCAATACCATGTGTCAACACTGTAGAGCAGCTACCTGAAGGCCGATTATCTTGTTGTGTTATATCACAACTGTGTATGACTGTGGATACTGTGCCTCCACTGAAAAGAAAGCTTCATATCAGAAGTGCTCGACTTCCCGAGCCTGGTTCTGCCCAAGTTTTCTTCTTGACCGTTCCTTCCCATTGTCCCTAAGTGCTTGCTCATAGGTAACTGTTGGGGTTTTCTCTGCATTACTGTTGGGTCTTTACCTTACAATTTAAAGCACCCTGAAGTTACTGTAGTTGTGATATAGCGCTATAGATATTAAATTTAATTCATACCTGTGAACTAAAGTGCTGTCCACAGGGGCCATTATTTCATAGTTTAATTTAAGTCGACCTACATATACCCTATTGGGTATATTAAATGTCCAGTCGTCTGCCATACAGCATTGTGCATTTGTCGAGTCCAGACAAAAAATATAAACACTCCCCCACCAGCACACAAGTATGCAATACCCTATCTCTTCCTGTTCCCTACCTCGTGGTGTACAGGTGTGCAGACAGGATAGTGGTGATTACCGTGACAACCGCCTATGCTCCAATTCCAGTTACAGAGGAGCTGGCAGAAATCCAGATAGTACACACACACGCACACGCACACACACACACACGCGCACACACACACACACAGAACTATAGGTTCAGAGAGATAAATGCTTGTTAACATTCCTTGACGTAGTGGCTCAGAATGTAACCATGCACACACTCAAAGACACACACAAATGTCCTATTTTGTCCTGTGTGTTGTCTGAGCAAACAGAGGCTGTGGAGGAAGGACAGGGCCAATTACAGCCTTTTATCCTGAGAGCACACATCATTAAGGAGAGCTCAAAGGGCTGATGGTGTGCACATACACACATATACACACACACTCATCAAACAGTCCCCCTGCCACTCTCTCTCTCTCTCTTTTCAAACTCTTAAACTCTCTTCATCATCACTGATTCCACACTTTTTAGTTCATCAGCGGAAAAAAAATCCCCAAATTGAAAGTGACTGTCAGCTGAGACCTGCACTCATCCTGATTCAACTTGTGTTGTGTAATCGCTGCAAACTGCCTAACCTTTATATTAAAAAAACAGCAAATTTTGAATCTCATGTCCTATAAAACTGTGACTGTCCAAATGCTTGCGGACTTTAGAGTCCCACCCATAAATCTAATAAGCTGGTGTGTGTGTGTGTGCATGTGTGTGTGTGTGTGTGTGGGAGTGAGTGAGTGAGAGAGAGAGTACCCTGCCTGCTTACACTGCAAGAGCTCCACTTTTAGTGTGCATATGCACTTCTCAGTTGGAACCAAGAACATAAACAGAGCCACACATTTGGCTTTACGTCGTCATTTATAGATTGTGTGTGTGTGTGTGTGTGTGTGTGTGTGTGTGTGTGTGTGTGTGTGTGTGTGTGTGTCTACACTTCAGCGGTAACCACATGTGCTCTTTAATGGAAATATGTTTTTGATTAACGCCACATGGCATAATGGAGTAATGAGGCATCAGCGTGCTACATCCGACATCCATCCCTTTGTTTACCGCATGTGTGTTTCTTAGCGTGAGTGTGATAATTAATGAAAATTGAGAATGAGAGCCTGAATTCCAGCCAGACCTCTGCGCACCACATACAGCATCTCTTCTGTTTCTCCAGCCTCTCTCAGAGCTTTTAATAAAAAAGAAGAAAAAAGAATCCTTCAGCAGCTTGTGAGGTCATATGAATTATGAGCATTATGTGAGTCATTCCAGTTTGAAGAACTCCTTTAAAGACTTGTGCATTATCGATCGTATTCACTCTGGTGGCAAAAATGAAAACTTTTTGAATCTGTTGAAGATTGAATCTACTGTTGAGCTTCTGGTCCAAACATAATTTGCGTGTTTTTCACTTCACATGTACTTACACTTGGCAGTTATGTTGTCTTAACTGCTGAAATTAGTCACTCGAAAGTGCTTAAATGTAAAACGTTGCCATCCTTAAACCTGGTCACTTACAGAGGAAGAAGAACCAGCCACAGCAGGAATAAACAGGTAAGGAGCTGAAAGCAAGGCTGCTCAAGAGGCCCATCATTTTTGGGTAAAGCTTTTGACTTTGCAGCCCCACTCTTTAGGCAACTAAGCTAGCTCCAGAAAACGTGTGTAACAGTCAAGACTAGGAGTGTACCTTGGCTGATGACGGCCTTGCGGTTGCGTCCGTCCAGGTCAGCTCTCTCAATGACATGGTGCTTGGCATCCACCCAGTACATGCGGCGGCCAGCGTAGTCTATGGTGAGGCCGTTGGGCCAGAACAGGTGTGTGTCTGCTATGACACGGCGGTTTGAGCCGTCCATGTTGGAGTACTCGATGCGAGGTGTGTTACCCCAGTCGGTCCAGTAGATCTTACTGAAAAGAAAAATGGGGCAATCACGCTCAGTTTGTTTGTTCACAGCGGCAGACTAGATGGGTGTAAATTAGTTGATAGTCATGGTGTCCATTAAAGACAAGAGGCAAGCAGACGGCTGTCAGGATTCTAGACACAACAGATGCCTGATTTAACAAGAAAAGTCTCCTCTGTCCTCATCATTCATGTCCTCCCCATCAGCATTCATCTGTTCTGTCCGGCCTCAGAGGGAGGATACACTCTTTTTTTAAAATATAATTTTCAATTATCCCATGCAAATGAGCAACCTAATAGGCTGAATGAGTTTTCTAGCTTTAAATTTCTCTGGGGGTTCATCCAAAACTCTCTCTTGCCACTGCAGCTCATGAAAGCTAGGAAGAAAACACACTTAGCTGCTGCCCCTTTCATGAAAGACTTGTTCCACACAGATGCTTGCCTGTGGGTATGGCTGTGCCGCCAAACGTTAATCCCTGCTCTGCTGCTACACTACAACTGGGACACATCCAGAGGGGATATGTATATATGAGTGTGTGTACATCTGTGGTGAATTATAGACTGCATGTGCGTGCGTGTGTTTGGACTCGTACCCCTCTATGGGGTGCAGTGCAATGGCTCTGGGCTTCTCCATGTTCTGCCAGATCAGTACTTTGCGGTGTGTCCCATCCAGGTTTGCCACCTCAATACGGGACGTCCCAGAGTCTGTCCAGTATAACTTGTCATGGATCCAGTCTATGGCCAGTCCACCTTTAAAAGGAGAGAAGAACATTCTGAGTTTGGTTTAAGTATGAACCAATATTTTGTTACTAATGTTACAAGTAGACACAAGCAATGCATACTCTTTAGCTTTTTCAATTTGCTTTGTCTGATAATTATTTGTGTAGCTGTTAGTTCTTATTTTTGAAAGTGTTCTGCTGGTAGAACATCTATCATCTTGCTAGTAATAGTTAATCTAATAAACCTTCATCACCTATTATAATGTCTCTTTTTATAAATCTCAAAAAAAAAAACTCCAGTGAACAAAGTCAAAGTTGTGGATTTACTGGGATCAAGGTGCAGAACTATTTCTTGATGAGTGGGTTGAAGGACCTGTGTTGGACTGAAGCCAAATGGTGTGAAAAATAATAATAACAATAATAATAATGGATTGCATTTATATAGCGCTTTTTGAGACCCTCAAAGCGCTTTACAATGCCACTATTCAGTCACTCTCACATTCACACACTGGTGGAGGCAGCTACAGTTGTAGCCACAGCTGCCCTGGGGCAGACAGACAGAAGCGAGGCTGCCATATCGTGCCATCGGCCCCTCTGGCCATCACCAGCAGGCGGTAGGTGAAGGGTCTTGCCCAAGGACATAACGACTGAGACTGTCCGAGCCGGGACTCGAACCGGCAACCTTCCAATTACAAGACAAACTGCCAACTCTTGAGCCAATTTGCATATCATACCAGTCGCGGCAGATGGACGGCCAGAGGTTTCTTCCTGTTAAAAGGGATTTTTTCCTTCCCAATGTTACCAAAGTGCTTACTCATAGGGGGTCATATGATTGTTGTTTTTTTCTCTTTATGTATTACTACCTTACACCTTGAGCACCTTGAGGCAAGTGTTGCTGTGATTTGGCGCAGTATAAATAAAACTGAATTTAATTGAATTGCTGTGTAAATAAACTGAATTCATAACAATTAAAAACTAATATAGATGGGGACTTTTTAAGCCAATTAAACAAAACTATTAGGCAAATTACTCCTTTCCATGTTTTTTTTTTTTTCTTTCTCTAAAACCGACTCATACAACCTGTACAGATATCATCTGCCTCTCAGGTTCAAACGCTTTAGCTAGCAAGACATTGTGGTGTCACTAGTGCAGCTTTAAAACCAGCTAAATCAATGTCATGATGTAGCAAAAAAATCAAAACAAAATCAAGAAAGGATGTAGCAGCAGATTTGCCTTTGTAGCCTGACTGTAATCACAGCTAACCTCTGGTACAGCGAGAATCACGATACTACTGTATCAGTAGAAAGAATAAATCATGATTATGAAATAAAAACTGCATAACTGATACTACTAGGACAAGTTAAATACATAAGATACAGTGTGTTAGCTGGTGAGCTGTAAGCCTGTCAGGCTAGCCTTTTCTCTGTTTTAAGCGATTATGGTAGGCTAAGCTAAATCTAATATGACTACACATGACTAATAAATCTACATGCACAACACGTGTGCTAGATGATGATCCTTTTAACTTTAAAGAAAGCAAATAATATGTTTTTTAGAAAATTTAGTGGTGAAAGAGATTAAATATGACAGAATAAGACAAAATGTAACGAACACAAATATGTATACAAAAACCACAGATTGAAATAGAAAAGGAGGGTCAGGGTTAGAAATAAAGGAACCAGAGAGAAACTATAAATTAAAAAGACAAGAAGAAAGCACCAAAGACTTTCAAGTTTCACCAGTATTGATGTTATGTTGCTTAACTCATTTATGAATAAGGTGATGAATGAAGTGGAGTGGGGCAGAGTATAGTTGGACAGAAAGCAGAGTCCAATAAATTGGAAACATGATAAATGAGTCTGTTGTCCTACATCTGAACCTGCATCCCATTAGCTGTTTTACCCACCTGGGCTCTCCAGACCGGTGGAGACGACCTCCTCCACATTGGAGCCGTTGAGGTTAGCTTTCATGATGCGGTCCAGAGTCACATCTGACCAGAAGACTAGTTCAAGACTATGATGGAAGTCCAGAGCGATGGCGTTTTCCAGGTTGTTGAGCAGCAAGGTGTACTCGGAGCGATGTGGCAAAACCTGACGGATATCGATGCGGTTGGCAAACAGCAGCACTGGCTCGGGACCTAAAGGGAGGAAAAAAGAGGGACGTGAATGGAGTTGACGTGTGTTAAAGTGAAAAGGAGAATCAAAGGTTAGCAGGTTAAAATTGGCAAGTAACTACACACAAGAGAGATAAATAAAATTCAGTTAGGACCAAAGGTCACTTTAAATGAGACAAAGCATTAATCTGACTGGATATAAAGGTCTGGGTTGCAGCAGCTGTGTGACAGACATGTCTGACCTGCATTTAACTCTGGACTGCAGCAGATTGATGTGCTGCTGCACCAGGTCTGCCCTCTACCTATGCAGCATATCTAAATCGAGTCCAGACCCTCCGAATGAGGTGACCTCAATGCAAGTCCAAGACCCGGCAACAGAGCAGCGGATATAGTTACTGCTGAAACACGTACAAACACTATGCAACTGTACTTTTATTAGAAGTCAAACCACGACAGCTCTCTGCGGTCACATGTCAGGGATGAAACACAGTCCAGTCATTCGTACCCAGAGCTTTGCAGCTGCGCTTGTCAGGTCGGAGCTCGTAGCCCTGAACACACCAGCACTGGAAGCCCCCCTCTGTGTTGGTACAGCCCTGACTGCAGTAGCCTTCTTCAGCACACTCATCCACATCTGGAACAGACCACAGAGACAGAGGAAGGGAGGGGAGGGACATATAGATGTTGGTGTCTTATCTCCCACAGTATTAACAATGACACACATTGTGCAGAAAGGGAAAATTCATTGATGCTTTTGGAGCATATGTACATCATTTTAGTTTTCAAGCCTTTATCTAAATCAGTTTCACAACATGCATGCACACTAACTGTTGGAAGCTGGAAAAAATACATTGAGTAGATTTGAATGTATCTTCATGATTTGGAAGTTCTGGCAAATAAAATGTTTAGCTAGTGGCAGAAATCCAAGATTAGAAGAAGACCAAACAGTCATCAATAACTTTCCAGCCCAAAGAAAAAATTCTTGTGAAATTCCAGCGAAATTTCTTCATACTTTTGGAAAACAACCCTGCTAACAAATTGCAAAACTGACTGACTGGACTAATGAACTTCAATCCCTGGCCGTATTTAGGAAGTTAAAGGCAGGACAAGTAGAGCAAAGTTGTAGTTTTTATAGGTTTGCTTAATTCACTCAGTCAGGATCTGTATTCTACTTTCAGTTTTGGGTTGGTTGCTTATTTGTTGATTCGTTTTCCCCAGACACCTCTAATTCAGTTGATAGCTTGGAGTCTCTCTGTACAATTTAATCATCTATGCTTGGCAAAAGAAAAGGCTTAGCTTAACCAAATTATATGACTGGTTTAGTTCCTAATGTGTAAATTATATTACCAATTTCCAAAAGACCATCTTCAGGCTATAAAAGAAGTGCACGTTGAATGAGTGGAGTGAGGGAGTAGAGTTGTAGCAAACTGAGAACAATTCTTAAAGCACTGTCACATGTAGGAAGTCAGTGAAGCTATCAGATGTTTAACACAAAGTAGCAACTGGCCAATTATCAAACTCTGCAGAGGTCATGAATATTAACACTTGCTACAACCTGCTCACTCACTTTCACTCTGCTGTCTCTCTCTCCAACACACACACATGCGCAAGCAAGCAAGCCAGTGTTACCCTGGCAGGTTTTGCCGTCGTCCATCAGTCGGTATCCAGTGTGACAGGTGCACTGGACCAGTCCTCTCACCATCTGACACTTCTGGGAGCAGCCTCCGTTATTCTGGTTACAGTTGCCCTCGTTGGAGCGTGGCCCTGCGCACAACACAGAAACATTACAGGAACATAAACACAGCATCCTAGCTCAGTATAAATACAGCCGCACACTATAAAAAGTGTCTGACTCATCTACTGTTGGGCCTTAAAATATTTTAGACACACAAGCAGCTAGGCCCGTGGATGGCGATGGCAATCAGGCTGGTCCAGGTCAACATATACAGTATAAACTGCTGTTAAAATTTATGTGAGCATTTATTATACACCCTCAGCTGTTCCAATGGTTTCTGTTGACAGCGTCATCTCACCGAGTCAGCATTAGGACTACATTTTACCTTGATGAAATTGGTATTTGTATTTATAATGGCAGACCAATAAATGTAAAAGTAAAGAGAAGACACAGAAACATCCTTCAAACATGTTATCAGTGTTCCATAATTTATTGTAACAATAAAATAAGATCATTTCTACAATTTAATATTATCTTAGTAAGGACTCATATATAACTTCACATAACAAATGTTAGGTAAATCTGTTTATCATTCTTGTGTCTAAAGAAAAAAACTATCGACTGATGCACTGGATACCAAATGTCGTCATTGCTATCTGCCTTTAAACTCTTTAAACTATTATGTAATCGTCATATTGGTGTCCAGATACCGATGTCACCATTCTTACACTTACGGCAGTCATGGTGTGGGTGTTCATCAGTCCCGTCACCACAATCATTGACCTCATTGCAAACCTTCCGCAGGCCTATACAACGGCCATTCCCACACTGGAACTGATCAGGGGCACATGGAGGACTGTCTGTGAGGAGATACAACACAGATCTGATAAGTGAAACACTTTTCTACGCCATATTTATCCAAGTAGTTCTCCCTTAAATATCTAAATAGTATGTGCTATGGTTGTGACAGTCAGTTGCCTGCCATGTCTTTAATTCCCTGTTGTGGTTTAAGTCCCATGTATGTACGTATTTAATGTCGTGTGTGCGTGTGTACCCTATGTAACATGCAAGCATGAACAACAGGTGACTGTGCATGGACTGATGCACATAAGCAGGTTTAAAAATGACACAATGGATTTGAATAGATCATTAAATATGAATAAAATGGTGTGATGAGCAATAAAAGAAACATTTCAGGGATTCACAGGTTTCCTGCAAAGCTGAACTTCTTTATCGCCATGCTTCCTTTTATTGGTGGATAGTATCCAAAAACAGAATAAAAAGTTTCCATCTAGCTTTTTTCCCTCGCTGCCTGTTCACTGTTATTTTAATCACAATACACAGGCCTGTCTCTGCGGTTCGTCTTTCCACAGCACAGTGAAGGAACAGACCAAAAAAGAAAAAAAAAAAAAACTGAACTTTTTTTCCTTTTTTTGAAATGCAACTGTGTTTCCCAACAGAGAAGTTTCTCAGCAGAGGGCTGTTCAGAGCTGTTGTCATGGTTACTGTTGAAGCTTGTACTATTTTTAGCGCCTGAAAACAAGATAACAACCAGAGCCTTACCAGTTTTCTCACAGCCCTCTTCATCGCTGCGATCCGAGCAGTCGTCCTCGCCATCGCATCTCCATGACAACCGGACACAGCGTCCAGTTCCACAGCGGAACTGATCGGCCGTGCACATGGACGTGGCTGCAGGAGACGCACATAAACATACATATTACTCTTATAGTTTTAGATCAGTCATTAGGACTTCAGTCATTATGGGTGAATGCTTTTTTGAAATAATGACGGAAAAAGAAGAAATGATTAATTTTTAACTGATTTGTTCATTAATTCTGGACACCAGCTACTCACTGCAGTTCTTCTCATCTGAACGGTCGTCACAGTCGTGCTCGCCATCGCACCTCCATGCAGCATTGATGCACATCCCGCTGCTGCACATGAATTCCACTGATCTGCATGGCTGATGTGAAGCTAAATAAACACACATATATACAACTGATTTAGCCTGGAGTTATATATAAATCTAAAAAATATATAAAAATATACACAAACTGTGCAGGTTACAGGTCCACTTCCTTGCTATAGCAAGCATGAAAAGGAGGCTCGTTTTTAATGGTATGACAGTCTTTGAACATCCCTGTATTATAACCACTGGTAAGTCCAGCTGTTTAATTTCTTATTAAATAATCACCTTTTATGAGTCATGCCTTTCGTGTGAGACTTGCATGTTTTAATTTGATGAGGGCCAAGAAACATGTAAGATGCTGTCTCAACATGTGGGATAAAGTTCTAAAAATCCTGCATAGTGACGACACAAAGTGAGACTAGCGACAGCGGATAGGTCACCTTAGCTGTCAGCGGAGTTCTTTTTTTGCGTATTTGTACTTTACTTGCACGCCACAAATGCTCAGTAGCGCCTCAAGGTGGTGCTTTTCTTCATTCCTGCTGTATTCAGCTACAGTCATACAAAGACACTGATGGAAATTTGTTCTGCCACAAATGCAGTGCCACGCAGAACTGACATGGTACAAAAGCTGTCAAGTACTGCATAACAAAGCACTAGTTCACTGTCAGAGCACCTTCTCTGGCTAAAGTAGCCCTCTTATTGTTTCTCCATACTTCCGAGAGGTCGTTCTGCAACCACAACTCTGCAAATATATCAGCAATCACAGGTTCATCGACAAATAATGACACATACTAACAAGCATTGTGGTGTGTTCAGGTTGACCAAATTTCGATCCCATTACCTTTTAGTCTATTCAGATCAGGTCTCTTTTGGTACCCTTTTGTTTATTTTGGAAAAGTAAGTCATCTACAAGTTTGCACCATGTCTGATCCCACTTATGCACCTTTGAAGAGTGAAAGTTTTGTCACAAGATCACAGAATAAACATTTTTACTCTATCTTCTCTGAGCGCATTCCACATACCTAAACATATATTACTTTTCCCACATATAGTAATTAGATCTGCTTACTTAAGCTGCTGCATGATCATCTCTAAGCGGAGATCATAAATGTCCCACCTTTAAATCACCCACCATCATCGCTACATGTGATTAGATCAAAGTGAAGCTCAAACTGGCAGCAGATGACGACGGAGGTGGATGAGAAGATTAAAGCTGAATCAGACATAAGCATCTTAAACCCTTCATCCGTGTGTGAGCGTGTATTTCTTCGACGCGTTTCCTCATGACAGGACGAGTCGGCTCCCATCGAAGCTACAGCAGGCATGTGAGTCAAGACAGTTTCTAGCAACGCTGTGCAGGCCTGTCAGCTGGGCAAGAAACGATCAAAACAGCAGGTGGCTTTCCCACAAGAGAGAAGCTGAGAGAGAGAGACTTATTGGCCAAGGGAATTAGCGTGGGACACCAACTAACACACCGACACCCGCGCACACACCCAAATGATTCATCCCCCCTTTTCTATCTCTTATTCTCTCCCTCGCGCACACACGCACACAAAAACAGCAACTGAGCTCTTTCATCTGCTCAGCCACGCAGCCCAAAGCGGCATCAGTGGTAACGAGGCTTGCAAGTGTGATCTCTTTTGGGTGTGTGTGTGTGTGTATTCACATAAGGGGGAGAGAGGGAGTGAGAGAGAGTGTCGACTTCTCTAACAAAGCGCCCTTCATGTGTCTGGAGAGTCCGTGCCAAGGAATGCTGTCTGAGGATGGGCTGTCTTATGCCTCTCAGAAATGCCTTCTCTGTCTAAGTGTGTGTGTGTGTGTGTTTGTGTACAAACTACAGCATAAAACAGAATTTACTAGGACTTAAATTACTAAAAAGAAAAAAGAACGCTCTCGCCCTGAACCATTCTGAGTCAGAAATAAATAAATATAACAGGAAGAATAACAGGCAGTGTGAGAGTGAAGGACAGCCACAGGGGACACGCAATCATCAGCGAGGACCTGAAACAAACCTTGAACAACACTTTGTTCATTTAGATCTGTTATGTGCCTCTGTATTTCCTACACACAGTTATCTAAAGTATTTCTTAAGGTCTTTCTGCTGCCCCTTTTGTGCTTTTCCCCCCCCTTTCAAATACGCTTTGATGCCAGCTCAACTTTCGAAAAAAGTTCGACACTTCAAAAGTGAGGCAGCAATTAAAAAACCTGGATGTGGGAGGAGATGAGAGGAAAAAACAGAGAGCTGCTCAGTTGAATAATTTGACCTTACAGATGATCAAACGATGTTGCAAAACTTTGAAGCCGTGCTTATTGCGCTGCAGATAAACACATCAAAGTGGGGGGAAACCACTGGGCTCGAGCGCATGTGTCTGTGAAAGAGCTGGATGTGGTGGGCAGTTAAAAGATGATGAGCAAATGAACGTGAGAAATCGGAGACAAGGGAACAGGGAGGGGAGAAGCCGAGAGATTAGTCAGCAGCAGGCAGCGTCTCTGGAGCGAGGCGAACGAAACATGATAGTCTATGTCAGGACTGTGGCTTCCCTCTGCGTGTGTGTGTGTGAGCGTGTGTGTGTGTGGGTGCGTGTGAGCGAGAAAGAGAGAGAGATACAGTGACAGCACAGATCTAACAGAGTGCTTTCCAGTTATGACACAGGCTGTCGAGCAACAGCTGTTCCTGAGCCCAACCTGCCATCAACAGAACGTCGGGATGTGAAATCAGCAGTCAGTGTTTTACAATGAAGCTCAATTTTCGTGCAGCTACCAGAGGGCCTTTCTTACAACACATAAACACTATTATCAAAGAATCAGCTTTCAAGATTACAGACAGTGAATCAACAATTCACATTTTTTTCTTCTTCTGTAGAGTCACTTTGCATCAAATCCAATGGTAAAATACCCACCTTATCAACCTCAACTATGGCAAAAATGCCACTTCCTAACAGCTCTTTAGTGTTTCTGGGGACACAAAAACATCATGGAAGTGACAAGCTAACAGTAAATGGCTGAAAGAAAATGTGTATCTACAGTACTATATGACTCATGTGATTAAAACATACATTTGATAACCCTGCGCTTCTTTTAAGCGTCTCAGCGCTTTGGTTTCTGTCACTTCTGCAGAAGGTCCGTCACATTCATGTTTCCCCACAAACACTTTAATTTTGTTTTGTGATTTTTTTCCCTCTTTTTTTTTTAATATTTGTTGGTGTTTTCCTAAGTTGCGGCCCGTGTGACCTCTCAGGGCCACCATATATTTGGTTGCTTTGAGCAACAGGTGCAGGTAGAGCAGTGGTAGCTGCTGGCAGTGTGAAAGGCGTCACCTTGACCAATTTGAGTTAAATGGACTGAAACTTTATGGCTGTTTGTGGTTTCAGTGCCTTCTGGGACAACTTCAGTGCAATTACACAAGATGTATTCTCACTTATAAATGGGAAATCATTTGATTCTTAGACAGCCATCATTTTTTGTTATTAGTATTAATGGACAAAAACAAATAATACTCAAGTCAAATTATCAAAATAACCAGTAGTTGAAGCAACATCAGTTACATGCTGCATCTCTTTTACAGATGTTTTACTGCACTATGGCTGTTCGATATAACGATATATATCAGATGACGATATAAAAAC
>NW_024582690.1:223539-244552 GCF_018398535.1 Haplochromis burtoni | reverse complement strand
TGTCGAGGAGCGTGTCAGGTTACCTTTCACTGTGTGTTATACTTGTATAACTATGCATGTGACAAATAAAGAACCTTGAACCTTCTACATAAACCTTTCACAATAAAGCTCAAGATCCTGTTGAGATTTTTCAAAATAAACTGAATCATGTGAAAGAGCAGATTATTTACAGATGAGAATTAAAAAAGAGGCGCCAGATGCTAAAAAATAAATCTTAGACTCAAACGTTAGAACAGGCTTTTCCCCGCAGCACGCCGTGTAATAAATACTCACAACTTATGTCTAAAATTATGTCCAAAATGTATAGTTTCATGCATCGGTTAAAACACGGGACGATAGATGTCTTATATCGGGATATGAGATTTTGGTCATATCGCACAGCCCTATCTGCACCATGCTTTAACTGTCAGCATTCAGTATCTGAGCCCAGTTTGGAACAGACTCGGTCGGTGTAACCACTAAAAATGATGGATGTTAAACTTCCTGTTCAGATGAGCCTTTAATGTACTTTTAAACTCCAGCTGAACTAGTGCAGGAAGCTGTAACACATGAATCTGAGTTGCACTCAGAGGAAAGGCAGAGAATAAAAGGAAGGAGAGGCAAGAGAAAACGGAAAGAGCTTTGCCTTCATCCACCATGCACAACACAGTCTAGTGAGAGCCACGATCACTGGCAGGGATCCTAAGAAATGTTTATCTGTGCCTGTGTGTGTAATCAGATGACAGCAATTCTTTACACCAGCCGGAGAGGCACGATTGGTCTGGATCACCTAGCTAAACACTGAGTGTGTTTCCTGTCAAATCTTTACTTCTGCCCAAAACTTGGATTGGTGTCTAAGAAGTACACTTTTTTTCCCCCTGGAGGTTTGAGACTAGACCCTGACGTCTACAATGCTGCAGGTGTGTTTCTAGCTATGCGACGGGGAACTCACAGCAGTCCGATTCATCCGACCAGTCTCCGCAGTCATCATCTCCGTCACAGTGGTAGATGTCCAGGATACAGCGGCCATATGCGCACTGGAACTCCTCCACGCTGCAGGTGGCTGTCATCACATCTGAAGCTGCACAGACACGCAGACATGTTAAACAGATGCTGGAAAAGATGGTGCAGCAGTTGGCTGTCGGAGGCACTTTGAAGTTTTGATGCTACTTTGCTGAGTCTGTCAGAAACTATACATGAAATGAAGCAGAAGCTCAGCTCTACATTGAGACAGTGAACACATTTACATGGTCTGGGGTAAACTTGTTACTGTGAGATCTTGGTTTACATACAGCTTTACTGGTAAGCATATTTGCCCCTTTCTGAGGCCACAATTTTGACTTTACATGCTGCAGTGTACCATCACTCTGATCTGACTTGAGTTATCGTGGATGATGCCCTACAAATATAAGCTGGCCTGTCAATGTGTCTACAAAACAAAGCTTGTGCATACTCTCTCAGTAACTTACGGCAATTTTCCTCATCTGATCCATCTTTACAGTCCGTGTCTCCATCACAGTACCAGTGCTCAGCAATGCAACTCCCGTCCGTGCAGCGGAACTCCTTGTCTGAGCATTTACGCATGTCTGCCACGGAAAGAACACACAGGCTCATATACTATTACAAATACTGTCGGAATGAATAAAGGCCTTGCATGCTCGGGCTTAGGTGAGCCTCTTTGTGTGTGTACCCACCACACTGTTCATCACTGTTGTCCCCACAGTCGTTGTCGCCATCACAGTGCCAGAGGCTGCGAATACAGTAGCCGTTTTGACAGTGAAACTCGTCCTCCTCACACTCCCTGGGAGCTATGCAGGCAGAAAAAAGTGACAGACTTCAGAACACCATATAACACAGACACAATGAAAAGACACTAAAGCTACCCTGAAATCTGGGCAACTCTAATTCTTTGAGTCAAACTAAGAGCAAAAAGCTGTGAAGAAAAAAAAATGCCCTCCATAAACAGGCGGATCTTTCAGAACCACTGCAGGTCTGTGACTGCGAAGCTTTCAGGCTGAATGTCTTGTTGCTCAATATGAAAATCTCTAATTTACACGCATTGCAACACAGTAAGCGATAAGGTTGTGTAAAGTGGTCTGTGTTACAGCTATAATAAATTTCCTTTTACAAAGCACATTTTCAACACCTCACAAAAGGCACAAAATAAAACCTTAAAAATAAAAAAAACAAAATTGGCTCTAGCTGAATACATGATGGTTAAAGTGGATGTTAATAGAGACGAGCTTTCATGGAAGAAAAAAGTCAAATGTTTGATTTATTACTCAAACCGCATAAAAGCCTTAAAATGATCGTTGCATTTCAACCTAAAAATACCAAGTTAACAAAAAGGCTACTTTCTTATTTGTTAGGAAACATTCAGAGAGGCTGTGAAGCTGCAACTGAAGAACTTTTTTTTTGTCTAAAAATCCAGGACTGGATGTGTTATGTCAAGCAGGAACCAGAAAAAGTAGCCAGCGTGAATGTGCCAAAAGCTGCCATTTCTCAACCAACTACTTGGGACGGGCTCCAAAAACGAGACGGCCCCCAAACACTCCCGTCCAACTTTACAGAACTACAACATGTTTACAGCCTGGTACTAAAAAATAGTTTTGATAATCTGGCTTGTTCTGTATTACAGAGCATCCAAGAAGTTTGTGTTTCAGTCAAGTTTTGGTATTTTATAGTCTGTTACTAATATAATTTAAAGTATGTTTGTCTGTGTGTTAGAACTGAACACTTTACTGATTTAACCCACTTTTATCTGACTTAGAGGCAGATTCTGAGGCATTATGGTTGTGGGCACACTGCTGTAAAGTTGCTTTAATGCATATTCTTCTAGTCCAGCTCAAATTTTGGATTGATTTCTTTCACCAAGCTCTAGCAGCGTGCTTTATATCTTAATTACACATAGTGCTGGCTGTACATTAGGAAGTGTTTCATTATGCAGTTAACCTTTAGACTGGAGATAAAAGGAACATTAGTCATTCGTACAAACAGTTGACACAACAGAGAGACAAAGTCACTCCCTCTTGTGAGAGTTCAGCCCTGTGACAGTGTTTTACTTTCATACCCTTTCATTTATCGAAACAACTGGTTCGCCTTGCTTCTTTCATCACACTTCCAAAGCGCCGCCTTCTACCGTTACTGCTGCAGTCGATGGCAAAGCACGGCTGGAGCCGAGCAAACAGGTTTGCCAAAGAAAACCAGTGATGTCTGGGCCCTGGCAGTAGGCAATCTATAATTTATCACTGCTGTGTGTGAGTGTTAGACAGTTACGACAAAGCAAGAGAGATAAGAAGAGACAAAAACAGAAGGACGCCCACAGAAGAGACGACCCGACAAAAAGGAAAAGGGTAACGCTCGTCTTTTTTCCACTGAAAGCTTTCATCTTTTCTCAAGAGTATTACAGCACCACACAAATACACCTGAGAACCACACTTCACTTCTCAGATGAGTGACATGACATAAGAACCCAGAGCCATTGCACGTATATATGATCTGGGTCCAAATTAATGTTTAACAAAGATCCAAAAGGGAAGCATCTTTCTAGAATGTTTTCCATATAAAAACATGACATATTTAGAAAGTTCTGACAGGGATCCTCTACATTTGGGAATTATTACACTCATCATTGGAACTTGCTTTACACTACAAAATCATCCACTTTCTAAAATTAGTTGTTTTAGCTCCATTTTCCCTCCCTTTAAGCCAATCCTCTTCTGATTGGCTGCCCTTCGCAAACAGAAGATTCGCATAACAGGTGGGTGGAGCTTTTATACTCAAAGCTTAGGGCTGTGTGCCTTAAATGACCATCTACTCTCAGTGACATCATACAGAGCCAAGTGTATTAAAATAAATATCTAAGACTAAACATTCATGAGCATGCTATTCATTCAACTGCTAAATTTGCGCTGACCTCGCCCCCACCAGTCTCCTCTCAGCCAGTTCGCCCCGCCCCCTTAAAAAAAAAAAAGTATTTTGGTGGGTTCCAATGAAAATTTAATTTTACCTGGACAATTGACAATCAAACTCGTTCCATTATTCAGGTTGCAAGAAAATAATTGATTTGCCCCCTATTCTCTGCCTCTCCCATGCTCTAGCTCCCTTCCCATAAGCGAAGTAAACAGAGTAAGGTCAGAGGTCAACAAGCCCTCAAGAAACTCATCATTCACACAGCAGCCAAAAGTCAAAGGGCAAAGAGCACTGGGAGTCGATACCACGCTCTCTACATGTGTGTATGAGCTGAGACAGGTGTCGAAATATTTATTTGCCAGATTAAAATATCTTTTGAACGTCAAGATTTCAAACCCCTTTTTTAACACACACACACATACACACACACACACACACACACACACACACACACGCACGCACGCACGCACACACACACACGCACGCACTGCTCTGCACCGAGGCACACCTCACTCTCCATGTTTGTCTGAAATCTTGACAGCTACTTCGGTTCCAGCCAAGCGTGGAGGATTGTCTCCCCAGGCCTAAATAATGCAATGAAACCACCTCATCTTAGGGAGAAACCTATACTGGCCAGCACATATTGGGAACGGAGAGCCAAACCAGGTAGGGGGAAAGAAATGGAGAAAGAAAGAAGCATGAAATAATAAGTATGGGAAACAGAGGAGGGAGGAAAATTTACTGGGCATGAAGATGAAAAATTCATAGCACCCTCATTGCAGACAGACACCCCCCACCCCCATCAGTAAGTGATTCAGTGTCTGGCTGCTCATGCCATATGTGGGCCAGCACAGGAGGAGGAGAAATCACCAGGTGACAGAAAAATCATTCGCAAGCTATCCTCTACCTGCTGCACCTATAAACTACTTGAATTTTGAGAAAACAGTGAAAGTGGCGTCTGTGCATAGGCCATTAAACAGATTCTATTGTATTTAAATACAGCAAGATGGTCCCTGTAATCCTATGCACATGTCCAACATTTAATTGGCTAGAGTGACCAAATGGTTCACAAGACTCAGTGCTACAATCAACAGATTAGCTCTACAGATTTAATGCTAGTGGTTTGGTGGGGAGTTACATATTCATTTTATTGGCTTCAAAAGCATAAGAAGGTGGTTCCAGTTTATTTTTTAATCAACATGAAAAGAAAACACACCAAACTGAGCAAAAATATTCATACACTTTTGCTTGCCAAAATAAGAACCTCATTTACTATCACCGTGACCCTATGCGTCATGTTATCAAGCTATCCAGCCAACACTAGCATTAGTCATATATCACTTTTTCTTACAAAAACAGGCCTCGCTTGCATTAAAATAAAAACAAAATGGGAAGGCCAGATTTCTACCATACAGAATTTATAATAGCAGTTCCCAATCAAGATATGAGGTCATGGTCATCTTTGATATCCAATATATATGGAACTACAATACTGTTAAAACCTTTGATGTGTATAAACTAAAGACGCACAGTTTCAAGCTACTGCTACCAAGACCAGGAGCTACCAATAGGACTGTCACTCTGGTCTATAGTTACCAACCTGCTGAGTCAGAAGCTTACTAAGCCAGCCAAAAGCAAAAACGTTCCTTCTTTTGATTAATAGCTACCTTCCATCAAAAGCCTACCCAACCCAGCTACCACTCCTCTGCAGAGCCAGAATCACAATACAGATTTTGTGATCTACTCTTAATTCCACATTAGCCAAAATATGCTGAAAGACAAGTTGTTCCCGATCTGATGTACAGAATTATCAAGTGGAGTTACTTTTGCCCTTATTTTGTTTTTTCTACTTTTCTAGTTCTACCACAATGGTGAATGATCATAAAGTTTCAAATAATGAGCCCAGCATAAATGTGAGTTCAAATACTTGCAGCTCTGGCAGGAAGTATCTGTCCGGGCCCCACCCACCTAACGTTCTGTTTTTGAGGGGCAGCCAATCAGAAGAAAAGCTGAAATTGATCACCCCTAGGTGATCAATTTTAAAAGAAGAGTTCTTTAAATGGCTCTTTCAGAACTGGTTTAGAGGCGGCATAATAACAAAATATACAACAACCAGGATTATTATGAACTGTGAATCAATCAAAGTTACTGTAGCTGAGTCCAAGAAAGAAGGTTTATGGTTGCAAAGAAGCATAAGAGGTCTATGTCAAGTTCTCGGTATTGTCACCCTTATACCACTTTTATTGGGGCCAAAGTAAAAAATACAATCGCCAATAATTGATATGAATTGTATAATTTAAGCAACATGTTGTTGGTTGAAGATCCTTCACAGATCTAGAAGTGAGTTACTTGAAGGACACTGCCTAACTGCCATGTGTCGACTCCATCAAGGACATGTCACTGCTTGTAACTATTCCAGTCCTCCGCACAGAGTGTTAAAGTTGATCGAACTGAATCGCCGAACTTGCTTCTGATGTTGTGATAGAATGTCCAGCCTGCAGCATGCATCCACCCCGATCAGGTTGCACACACAGAGCCTTCTGAGTTGTCATGGGTAAATATAGAGACTAAATGTGGATTCAGAATCTGACCACTGGCCACACCTCAAATAAAGAAGAAAAAAAACCCACACAGACAAGCAGTTGTACTCCTCTACTTCTGATGACCTCTTTTAAAGAGCACAACTCCTATTCTTAACCTCAAATGAATCTAAAACTGACCTTCGTTAAAAGGGCAAGCACATTGTTGAGTTAGTAAAATAGGATGGTTTCCTTATCATGTTTATCTGACAATTTTCTGAAGGCTGCATTAACCCATTAAAAAAAAAAAAGACGGAAGTGAGAACAGAGAAATTACCCTCCTCTCTCAAGAATGTCCTCAAAATCAAGCAAAATGTCTCACATAGCAACACAGAGACCACAGATACCCTCACTGTAGCGGTCAAAGCTTCAGGTTTTTCCTTTTAGTTAAAGTGTTGTCACGATTCTGCCTGGTAGGAAGCTGAGGATACTTCAGCAAGAACACACGACTTAGAACACAGATAACTCCTCAAAACAAAAGAGGAGCAAAATAAAGTCAAAGGTCAAACAAAGTCTTGTGCTGTGACCGTGGGAGAGCTGACCTTTTGCCACAATGTTTTCGTGTGCACGTGCGATTGCCCGTGTGTTTGTGAGTGCAGCAGACAGGCAACGCTTTTAGACTCTAAACAAACACCTCATTGCACATGGCTGCCTCAAACATCTGTTCACTTTAATAAGTCATCCCCTTGAGTAAAACGGAGCAGGTCGAGTGTATGTCTTTGCTACTGTTTGTGTTTTCAAGAAAGACAGAGTGTACTTACGGCAGTCTTGTTCGTCGGAGTCATCCTCGCAGTCGTTGTCTCCATCACACACCCAAGAGCGACGGATACATTTGCCATTGTCACAGTGGAAGTCCAGCGGTGAGCAGGTGGGGAGCACTGCAAGTAAACGAGAGCAGACAACAAGGCTGTCAGCAGAGAAAACAAACAAACACACTGAGCAGCTGAGAGAAGAGGACCACAAAAGAAAAAAACTCAAACAACATGGATGGGACGTGCTAATGTCTTTATGAGGATATTATAAGCAGTGTTGCTGACCAATAAATTTTGACAGTTTGCGTCAACGTCCTCTTTTTCTGACAACTACAAGACAATAACTAAATAAAAACTAATGCATGAGGACAAAAACTACGATGAAATGTATTCACACTTTTGTCAACGAATAAAAACGAGATGAAAATATTCTGAAGTAATCTTAAGCGGTACAGTTAGACACGGACATTTGATCTGCCCCTGGGAAACTAGCTCCCATGCTCCACGTTTCTCATGAAAACACTAAATGTCAGCACTCGTGAGGAAGAGAAGAGCAGACACATGGACATATTATACATTTGCTGTCAACAAATGACGCTTTGTAAACTGTGTGGAGCAACTATCACAGCTAAATACATTTTTTTTTACTCCATAAAACTAAAAGAACTTAGATTATGACGAAAATCAAATGACATTTCATTCAAAAGACTGCGACTAAATTTAAATAAAAATTGTCAAAATGAAAACTAATATTAAGTACTTTCAAAATACCTACTAAACTATAGGCCAGATACTGTTGAGGCTTCAAGTGTGCTAGCATAGACAGCTACAGCATTTAGCTGCATCTAATCTGGACCTCTTCATGTTTGTGCTGTTAGTATCAAGTATCAGCATTTTAATGGAACTATCTGACAAATAACATAGTCTGCTATGTGGTAAAAACAATTTTAGTAGTTTATACTTTGATTTTGGTATTTGATTATAATGCGATTCGTGTGTATGCCATATTCCTGTTTGCTAACTATACTCGCTAGTTAGTTGCTAATTTCTGGCTCCAAGACACCAATATGGCAGCAGGCTGAACACTAATCCTGAGGCTTCAAAATGCAGAGTCTAGAAGCAACGATCATTTTTTATTTGCAGTTTAAAAAGTTTTACCTCTGTCTGTTCCATTTGGGCTTGTGTAATTATCTAGATGTTTGAGGGAGCTTGATAAGAGCATGTTTTCATGCTGCAATCCTAATGATTGACGAGTAGTAACACATTTGTGCTCTCACTGTGCGACACAGGCCCACAGTTTTGGAGACGCGCACAAAGATATAGCCTCCATTCTTCCACCCTGGTCATATTTCATCTGGGTCAGCCCCGAATAGCAAAGTGTGTATGCAGCTTCAGATGAAAAAACAAACAAACATACAAATATGCTAACTTAGACAGTGTAATGCTGCAGCAGGCATTTTTAAACAATTTTCAACATTATTTTGACCATGCCACAGATGGGACAAGTACTCATCACAACTAAAAATAATTATTAATCATAACCTAACATAACACAGTCATCACTCTTGCGAGGCTACTAGGTGCCCTAAAGGTCAGTTTGCCAAACAGCTGAAATAAAAAATCTTCACTCTGTATCTGGTCTAAGTTCATTGCGTGAGGCAGGCCTGGATCCAGGCATCCTCTTCTTCCCCACCTTTTTTCTCCTAACAGAGGTACTGAGCTCAGCTCAGCGCATTCCTCCTTAACTTCATATCCGCTCTACAGAGTGCAGCTACTTGCTATCTAAGCACCACCCGAATGACTGGCCCTTTGTCATCTGCAGACAGAGCTAATTTAATTACAGGCCAGAGAGGGATGGAAGTAGGAGGGAGAGAAGGCGAAGGGAAAAGAGGGAGCAGCGGCTCCTTACTATGGACTCTCACCCGACTGTCAATAGCAAATATGAAATATTGACCAAGCAATGCAGACTTTATGAAAAATGTATGACGTCACGCAGCGAGTTAACCAGCCAGGCAGACAGGCAGACAAGCCAGGACTCGGGGAGTGAATTAAGCAAGTGTGCATCCGTGTGTGTGCTGGGGTGTGCCTTTGGTCTCCAGGGGGAAGTAAAACCCCACTGACCCATATACCCCAACATGGATACTACATTATTCAGAGAGAGAATCATAAGCAAAGAGAACCTGTCTCCCTCTTGGTCTACACCTCACATTCTCTTCACATTCTGAAGATCTCTGTCTAAATCACACAGTCACCCCCCCCCAATTCAAACAGCCACTGGATTCAGTTCAATATAAGATGTAAAATCACCTTACAGAGACATCACATTAATTTGGTACGTGTCACTTTATCGCAGGAAGACATTTTAAGCAACTTTACATTTTTGTCAGCTAACAACATATTTTATAGAATCTGTGAGCCCCTTTCATAGAGGCAGTCCTTTCAGGTAATCTGACAGCATCTTAACATATCAGCTTCATGTCTGAATGCTCACACCGGCTACTTTTTCTGTAAAAGTTGAGATTGCAACCTTTCTGAGGTGGATCCAGTTTTTTGCCCTCGCTTATCATGGTACGAATGTCAAATCATGCCGCTTGCACGAGAATGCAACTGCCTATGGATCTAAACCAAACGTGTTGCTCTAGACACTAAAACACAACAGTTTTTGAGAATACTCTAAACAAGAATAATTTGAGGAGGAAAAAAAACAAAAACACTAGTCCATAAAGATCACAGAGCACCAAAGACACTCGCCTTTAAAGGCCAGAGACACGTTTTCTGACTTTTCCATCAAAAACCACAAAACTCCTTTCATGTATGTTGAAATCTAAAATCTCACGTCTTATAAGACTGACATGTCTTTAAAAGACTTTAAGTACAAGTCTTTACTGTGATGAAGAAAGAGTCTGTGACATGTCAGAATAATAATGTTCACCAGTAATAACTATAATCTACATTTTGACAAAGTGTTCGCAGGGGCTGAAGTTAGCTTGTCGCTTGCATCTGTGTGTAGAAGTCATCATTTTGAGTTTATTACATATCTGTAAAATCAGAAAACAGGAGAAATCATCCATAAACATTTCCTAACAAAGAAAGCTTTGTAAATCTACAAAGGCATTACAACAGTGTTTACTTTATTATAATAAATTATTCCTGAAATGGAGACATGATCCGTCACGATCTAAGAGCCACATTTTATGAACCACAGTAAAATAGTTTATCTGTTTCATGTGCAACATCTCTTACAACATTACTGAAATACAGCCAATGAATTATGAAAACTACAGTACAGCCAAAAGAGTCTTGTTTAAATGTACTGAGTCACCCTTAATTTCTTTATACTTTCCCAGGAAATTGGAAAATAAATGCAATAGTTAGCAACTAAAACATGCAAACATACATGCAAATATAGTCTATAAGGCAACACTAGACTTAATACAATTCCAATATTATCTTTATTAGTTCTCCAGGCTTCTTGAACGACATCTGAAGCTCTTCTTTGGATGTTTGATGCCTTTAGTTTGTTCTCTGTCAAAATGATCCCACACGGCTTTAATAATGTTGAATCCACGTTCTGTGGACTGATAAGTTTCCATTGTGTGGTTTTTTGTTTGTTTTTTTAATTCAGGTATGCTTTTACTGCATTGGCAGTGTGTTTAAGCTTTGGACCAAAGCCATTGCCAGTTGGATGCTTTCCAGTTGGTATTGCAGGGCGGTTCAAAATCTGATCTGATTTAGTAATCTTTTGATAAGATCCCCTACACCATTGCCTGAAATGCAGCCCCAAACCACGATACAGTCTCCACCTGAAAACTGCCAATTCTTGTATGTTCTACCAGTTCAGTTTCGCTGCACACCATGGCAAAGTATGTTAAATTTTGGGCTAACAACAATTTGGGAATTACTTTGTTGGTGCAAAAATATTACTTTACGCCTGTCAAATTGTGTATTTTTCATAGATTGAGCTAAAAGAAACGGTTTAAATTGAAAGATTTTACAGCAGGGTATTAGTAACAAAGTGGCTGAAAATGCAATTTAAATATGGTTCTTTAATAAGTTGTCTGTTATGTGAGACACAAGTCTGGTTTATCCTTTGAATTAGGAACCTCACCGATTCCTCTGGAAATGGTATGTTACAAGAACTGAACTGAAATTGAGAGAAAAAGCAGCAAATGTCCAAACAAATATTGAAAGACCTTCAGAATGCAAGCAACACTGTAAAACTAAATAATAATGTAATAGTATACAATTTTAAAGCTTAGTAAGCTTTTATTTGTTGTATTTGAGTGTTTCTTGATAGTTAGGGTTAGGAGTTGAAACCACTGGTGAAAGTAAACAGGAAATGACATTTTGTGAAGACTTCTATGGTGTGGCTGAAGGGAGTGATGGCTAAATCAAGTACAAAATTTAAAAAAAAAAAAAAAACACAGGTCAAGTAGTGCCGTTTAGAATAAATTTTACAAGATTCACTCTTAAAAGAAAATTTCAGCTTAGATAAAATAAGAGTTTAACTCATAATGTCCCAAACAAGCAGAAACCCAGCATTGGCACAAATGTATTTAAACTTGTGATATCCTGAGAGCCTATCAGAAGACTGATGACAGCTGTGAAAACCTCTTTTTTTGTTAAGTAAAGTGATCAAGCTGCATTCCTGTACATTTCCTGGTCAGGCGTCAGCAGATTTATGGCCTCGAACAACAAAAGGAGGAAAAATGCTGCGCCGGAAACGTTTCAATAAATAATTCAGCTTATCTGAAGACTTAGAGATTGTGGTGTTAACGCGCACGCAAAAAAGCACACATGCAGACATAAGCAAACCATCACTGCACTGGCTAAATAAACATATTCTGCTTAAGTGCGGGACTGTTTAAGCACATGAATTGGGAGATATACAAAATGCATGCAAATAAAGAGTCCAGGACGAGTCAGCAAGAGAGAGAGAGACAGGGAGAGTACGTAGGTGTGGCCTGCTCCAGGTATCAGGTGGATCAACAGGGAGCTTGCTAGGTAAGTTGATGAGGTCTCCTCGAGCTTTGATCTCTGTTATCACATGGATTCTGCTCTGCTCGGCGCTGCTCTTCTCTCGACCGCTGCAATCCTCAGAGGCTGACACTCACGCATGTGCGCGCACAGACGCACACACACTTCAACACTCACAAGACCCTCCATCCGCTGTGTCATCTTGTGCATTCCAGTTATCACTTTATGATGAACTCAACTAATATGAACTCCACCTGCTACACTCCTACATTTCCCAGGATTGTGCGAATTTTATTAATAGCTGCAATGATGTACATGCTTCCCTCAGCCCCACAATAAAGTAAGACAGCTCAGAGAATGATGTCTTAGCGAAACCCTGGTTAAAGATGGCATCTGACTTCAAAACGGGTGCACAGCTCATTGTGATGATGAGCGGCCTCATGAGCATCTTCACATTTGCAGTTGGATAACAGTTGCAGCTGATATCCATTTACCCCCCACCCCCCCACCACCACCACCACAAACTTTTTTTTTTCCTTTTGAAATTTATATGGTTGTTTGACCAGTTCATTCACCTCCCATAGTTACACTTTGAAGTGTTCCAATAGTACAAAATTTTTTGTCTCAGTCATGCTTCAAAGCCTTCAAATATTGCTCCTGAACATTTTCCATTTATTCTTCTGTGTGATGCTGTCCTCACACGTGTAATAGAACACACACACACACACACACACACACACACACACACACACACACACACACACACCCTGACCTTCACCAATGAGCTTTTCTCATCCAAGCTAAAGAATTCCCACTTGCATACTATGTGTTATTCCCACACAAACAAAGATACACACCTGCAAGTCTCATCATCAACACCAGCCTCATTCCTTTCCCCAGTTATTCTCTGGTGCACACGCACACATACATACACGCAGTGAAGAAACAAGAGTGTAAGTGTAAAAGTTGACCTCTTTAGCTACACTGAGAGTTTACCTGCATTAAATATTACAGTACAAAGTTAAGTCAATTCTTAAAGCCTTGTTTTTCCATGAATATGTGCAGTATTATTTTAGTCTCCGTATTCTGTAACCATGTAGCCAACAGATATTGCTTGATTACACTGCTTCAACTTTTAACAAACAAATGTGTGTGAATGCATGCAGTCATTTCCTTATGTCAAACCTAGAGCCAAAAGACTAAAAAAAGTAAACATGGGTCTCCACTGTGAGTAAATGTTTCCTGTTGAGAAAATAGCAACATGGAGATGGAATGACCCGTTTTGAGATGAAAGAGAGGGGAAAAAATACAGACATAATCAAAGGTGAACTATACTTGTTAGTAGGGCTGCCACGATTAGTCAACTATCAAAATCGCCGACGACTGATTTAATAGTCGACACGTTGTTTGAAGCTTCAGATCACAAAAGACGCAGGAATAAGTAGTAGGATTTAAGAGTGTAATAACGGACTGAAACAGAAGATGGCAGCACTGCATGTACAAGGATGCCAGCTGCCGTTAAACCCCGAAGAAGAAGAAGTAGCTCTGTCCCAGAATTCATAGCGCAGCTCAGTTTCCAACAATGGCGGCAGGTAGTTAGTTTTAATATTACTCTTATTATTCTTTCTGGGTCACAAAATAAACTTTTAACATATTTTTAGGCGAGGATGTAACTGCGTAAACCTCAAATATCTGCTCAGTTTATCAAGACACCACATATTTTCAAAAGCGCTCCGATGTTTTCGGAGACGTTTGTTACCCACTAGCTCGATAGCTAGCCGGGGGCAAGGCTCACTAGAGCCCGTGAGAACACCGGACTTCCGGCAAATCGTTTTCAAACCCACCTACTCAGGTTAAACATATATAAGTCACTTAGATAACTTAAAAATGTTATTGTTTGGCTTTTTTTTTGTATTTTATATGTTCCTGAGTAAATCGGTTTGGCTGAGATCAAAGTTATAGTTTTTACACAGCTGAATAAACCTCAAGCAGACAACTGATTATCAGAAGCATGAGATGTTCGAGAATATACTCCGGTGTCCCGTTATATTTTAGATAGCAAGGAGTTTATTAAACTTCACCGGAACAATCTGCAAATTTCATTAAAATTTAATAAACTATCATCTTGCCTTTATTTTTAGTTAGCACATACTTTAAACACTTAAAGCTGTAAGCTAATAATAGTTATATAAGAGCAGATGAATGCTGGTGCAATAAGCTGTACGTCTAATGTTCGACTAATTGCAAAAATAATCGGTGACTAGTCGACTATCAAAATAATCGTTTGTGGGAGCCCTACTTGTTACATGTGCAGGCACATCAGTCCTGCTGTGAGATTTCTGCCTCCAGCCCCAATCAATGGGAGGATGGAATATTTGAGGAAAGTCTGAATTCTGAACAGTTTCTTAAAAAAAAAAAAAAAAGTGATTATCTTGTTAAGTTTTTTCTTTTTCTGCTTTCCAATGCAACTTTCAGGGCAGTAAGCACCACGAGGCTTTAGTGACCTTCATTACAACAGGGTGAAGGCGCAAATCTCAGAAACAGACATTTAAAATACAGCCAAAGCTGTTTGCATGGCTAGATATCCATAGAGATAACAAGAAAATGGAACCGTTTTCACACAAGCTCTGAAGCCCTAAACTTTTCCATTAGGCTTCAGCCAACAGAGCAGAGTGTGAGAATGCAACTGTCACACAGTTCTTGGTGTTTTAGGGTTTCTGTGCCTCCTTTTGCTTTGACTTTTCCTCCCTTTCTTTCTTTCTTTGCCTGTGTTGGTAGACACATGATCTAAGAGAACTTGTACATTGTTACATTATGTTACAAGTGATAATAATGAGCTCTGTTAAGTGTGCACGCTTACTGACTGCACGTCTGACTTGCATATGCATGTGTGTCTTTGTGTGTGTGCGTCTTTAGGAAGATGTATGTGGCCGTCTTTAAATGGCCTTGAGTTAATGGCCTGCCTCCTCACTGTAGAGTAGCTGAATCAAGTGGCTCTAATGGGACCAATATATCTGCCTAAGCGCCGCTTATCACACCAGCTCGACGGATGGGAGGATGAAAACATGAGGGAGAGAGGGAGACAGAAAAACAGATGTGCACTCCAGAGAGCGACACAGCTTCTTTCAAGCTTAAAAAGTGCAAGGATGTGCACGCGCATGTCACAAATGTAAGGGTGTAACGGTGAAAATTGATGACAGTCTTTAAAGTGTTATATAGTCACTTCAGAGGACGAGTCACTGGGATGTCCTGCCATGGTGTACTCGTGTCTGTACACTGTTTGTTTGTTTCTGTTGGCTACTGTACAGCATCTAGCTGGTAAACCTGTGTTCTAATCAAAGCGCTTGTGTCCCATTTGGAAAATGCCTTTCCCAACGCCAGATGACATGTGAATCCACCGAAAGCCGAGATGGTCCAGTTTCCACCGGCACTTAAACGCAGCATGTATTTGTAGATCCGTGTGGAGCTGCACACGTGTTTATTTGCAAAGTTGTTTTGCACGTGTTCAGATTGCTTGGCTTTAGCGTGTAGACTAGCACGTGCATTTGTGAGAACTAAAATTGCTGCACACATCAGTAAATCTTTGTTTTTCTCTGTGAATCATGTAGCGTGCATCTGTGTCTACTTGGGAACTACAGCTTTTTTCTTCTAAACGGATTCATGGTCAGAGGGTGTGAAAGTCCCGTCTTTCATTGCTTAACCCACTCTGGACTTGTGACATGGCGGCAAAAGTAATTGTGAAACTGTGCATAACCTTGTGTCTTTAATTTTGTTTCTGCAGGCTACATGACGATGATGATTATGATAAAAAATAAATAAATTCAGCCTTTTCACTGCTGAATGGAACAAACTCAATTTACATTTGTGTCAGTAGAAATTCCTTAATGAAGACCTTAATACAATCAGTGGCATAAAAAGAACCGTTAACAGTCTGGAGCTGCCATACTTCTGATTCATTTCCAATCTAAATGCAGGAAGCACACATTGAAAAATAATACAAAAATGTCTCAAAATGTAAAAGTACGTCCCTCGTCCTTCCTTAAACCCAGACTAATCCCCTCTGTCCATCTCTTTATTTTCCTCTCGCAGCCGATCCCGACAGAGGTGGCTTATCTGATTTTGGGCAGCTCTGGTTGCTATCCAGCGCATATTTGAGCCCGTCAGAGCACAGTGGTACTGCCAGCACAGTTTTTTCCAGGAGTGTGTCTGGCGGCTGCTTGTGTAATGGACTTTTTCCTCCACCTATACAGTAAACAGACCTCGCCCTGTCCACAACGCCACTTTGCATTCATAAAACCCACTGAAAACTCACAGCAGAATTGTGTTTACTACCTGTCTGAGGCAACATAATCAACTCTGTCCAGTGTTTATCATAGTCTGCTGTATAAAGCAAACCCTCAAAACAAGTCACCAACAACTGTTTATTCCTGTTTTTATTACCTTATTTATCACCGGCTCTTTTGCACAAACTACAAAATAAAGTGCAAGACGAGGGAACTATGCACTGCAGTGGCACAGAAATTATTTGAATCTAATACTTGCTGCAAAAACAGCATCCCGGGAGTATTAAAGCAATCCATCACAAATATAGTTACAGAACAAACTAAAATATTTCTTATCTAAAAAGCCCCTATTCAAAGAGCCATTTTACAGCATATTTAGCATATTTTCTATGCTTAATGCAAAGAGATTAATGCTTATGTGGCATTTTAAATGTTGCTGAGTCTATAATATATCCTCTGATACATCAAGATTAAAATGTTAAACTTCCAACAATAATAGTCTCCATTATGAATGAGCATGATCAAGTAAAACGCATGCTCGACCAATTAAAGGATGAAGCAAATCCAGCCCTCCCAACCACAGCTGTTCACTCCATCATTCTGCCTGAACTTTCCTGGACTAGTCTGGACCAGCAAGACTACCATATTTTCCGCACTATAAGGCGCATTTAAAATCCTTTAAGTCAGTGTGCCTTATAATCTGATGCGCCTTATCTATGAATTCTAGCTGTGTTTACTCTACTGTGTTTACTCTTACTTTACTGTGACCTCAAACCAATTGTATGTGGTACACGGCGCTCAAAAATCTGTCAAAACATGTTTTAGTAGGACTTTGCTAAGCTACGAAGCTGCACCGCCTCATGGACTGTCTGAGCATTATGGCTACCGTAGTCAGGAGCCTCGTGACTTGTAGTAATCTGGGCCCAAACTCCGTCCGCGTCAGGTCCCAAAGTCAAACGAACACTGTGTAAATTCTTTCATCTTTAATAAAATGATCAGTGTTGCTGCTTTAACAGGTGTAACAATTGAGTTTAACATCCAGGCATCCATGAAAACAGAATTTATAAAATTTTACGAAGTTATAAGTTAGCAGGAAGTTAGCAGAAAGCTAGCTCGCTAGTTTCGCTAGTTACCTAAACATGTTCTGACAGAGATTTCTGGTCAAAAATAAAACATACAGCTCTGCTATCACTTCCAACATAAATGAAGACAGAAAACTAAATAGCAGTAACATTTGTAGGGTTACTGAAGTTGGACTAACTGGTATATAATGTGTGCTAGTGCTCGTGATCGCTAGCGACACAGCTATGTTAGCATAACAAAGCATAACACAGTGAACCTGGAGAATGAACGCTAACCTTTTTCCTTTTGATAAAAGTTCCCGATGTTTGTTTTTTTTTGACAAATGAAATCGCATGGAAAATTGCTGTAAACGGACCAAACTTCAGTAGGGGAGAACAACTGACATAAACCAGCCACAATATGAGGTTAGTAATTAATGTAAGATAAGATAACCTTTATTAGTCCCACACATGGGAAATTTGTTTTGTTACAGCAGAAAGTGGACAGTGCAAAGTTACATAGCAAAAATTAGAAAAAAACTGGAACAACATATACTGTTGTTCCAGTGTTTATAGAGCAGCTACCAGAGAATTCAACATTAATGAATCAATGGTACGGAAGTGGAGGAAGCAAGAGGAAGGAGTTGAGTAAAGTTTGACTTATCTGACTGTTTTGTTTCGTTTAATGCGCCTTATAATTCGGTGCGCCTTATGTATGAAAACAGACCTGTTTGTCTACTGTGCACCTTATAATCCGGTGCGCCTTATGGTCCGAAAAATACGGTATGTTAAAAGGCAGATATACAACAAAATTCACAGTAGGAGACACTCATCCTCTGAAGCAAATCGTTGTTCGTTATATGGAAATACTTTGGATTTACTTCAAATGATGTTAACCAAGAATAAACACATGCAAACAGTGCTTAGAGTCGCGTCTGTGCCGCAAAGTAACAAAGCCAACTTATCCAACCACCTGAAAACACGCCACAAACTGCAATATGATGACTGCATGAAGGCAAAGACAAACGATGCAATGGTTGCTTACTTAAATCGTCCAACTTCAACTCAAGACGTCCATGAAAGGGACCTGTACAGCTCCTCGGAGTATCGAGCACAGTCACAATTAATTTGATCAAGAATCAGCAGCATCCACTAAAAACAATAAGTTACAAATGTAATAGGAAAATGGCCAACATACTGAACAAAAGATGCATTATCCTCCAACTATTTTTCCATGTTTTGTATCTAAAGGTACAAAATAAATAAATTAAACAAAATTAAAATAAATAAATCACTCAAAGTACAAATGAATCACAAGAGTGGCTTTCCTGAATGACTTACAAGTGTGTGTAAGATTAGTGGTGATACAGCACATTGACAGGACATTTTACCGTCCATTATGGCAGATTAATGCTGAAGCATTTGCTTGTTGCCATGACAAATCTCTGCGGAGCGCTTGACACCAGTGAGTAACACTTAAGCGCTGTCATCCTCACAGCCCACATATTTTCCTCTTAAGAAACTGAATGACAGGAAATACTCTGGTGCAGACTAATTCAGCATTATATGACTATTAGGATCATCAGTCTCCAGCTGAATGAATGCATCCATTTTCTTATGTTAGCTTTCTTGAAATTTTATATTTAACTATCATATTCAGCTCACAATACACAGGAAAGTGCTTGTGAGAACATGACCACAATTTGGGTGAAGACCCATTAGGCGATCACTGTGTGTAAGTTTCACTAAAATCTGAGAAATATTCTAGAGAGATCCTTTAAAGCAATTCTTAGGATCGTGGATAGAGAGATGGATATGTCATCATGCCATAAGCTTATCAGCTCTCTGGAAGGATGAGCTAAAAAGGATAAAAGGATAATAAACAAAGTTAAAATAAAAGGTTCTAAAAGAGAAGAGGGTAAACGGAGAGACTTAAGACTTAAAACAAACTGAAAAGTAACAAACTAATAACAGAAACTATTGTAAGAAATTAGTATAGGCATTTTTTTTTTTTTGGGTGGGGCTTCGGGGTGGGATTGGTAAAACTTTTGCAGTATCATTTTACGAATGTAGTGCTGTGACACTTCGAGAGTGTAAGTTGTTAATGATAACATGTGAGGTGACAGCTGATTCTCACATCATATTACAAGTGTGGAAACCTGCCACTGGTTCATGGCCCAACAGATTTTTTTTTTTTTAAAAAACACACGGCACCATAGAACCCATACTAGGTAAGCTAGCCCCTTATTGCTCTCTCTCCACCTATATCACATTTGATTAATGCAAACGTGTGCTTGAGCCATCAGCAAAATCAACTATTATTCTGGCATTTATTCAGAAAAAAAATGAACAAGCCGCTCCAAGATGTAGAGCATTAGAACCTTTAGTAGAAAAATCAAGAAGCCCAACTACCAGGTGAAGTACCGGTACATGTGAGCACCAAAACACACGTGTTAGCTAAATGACGACAACAACAACAAAAAAAAAAAACTACAACTACAATACAGTTCCACCCGGAAAGAACTAAATAGGATCTATAAACCCTCCTTTGTTATTCTTTACTTTTTACCAGCACCCACCAATCTATCATTCCCTACTTTTAATTATTCTATTAATTGTGCAAACCGCACGCGCTCACAGCCTGAGGTGATATCTGCAAAATGTTTATTTAGTCTGGCTGTCAAAAAAGTTCAGCAGAACTGCTATAATTGTGCAATTCATTATGTATCAATGCAATTTAATTAAGTGCAGCGACGCAACAGCACTCTGTGTTTGTAAAACTATTTTCAGTTCTGGCTGCCATTTTCTTCACATGAAACGAAACGCCGGGATCTGCGGCCATTCCCTTATTGTTTGGCACCAAGCCCAAACCCTGCAGTAAACATATTATTTTCAGCAGGCGGCTCTTTTCAATCTCTCTGATTTGAGCTGCCATGTGAAAAATATACTATTGCGCCACTTAAACACCCCTCTGTACCCCAGTTTTGGACAGCACAAAAGCTCTTATTGATTTTTAAAATCAACAAATCAGACCCACATTTTGTTTTCCTCCAAATGACTTAAAACCAACTGTAAACCACACCAGCTAAACTCTTGCTGGGGTAAAGTACAGAAGTTGAAACTGTGTCAGATTAAGATGTAAGCCAGCAGATTTGGGCAGCATTTATTAAACATTAGGACTGCATCAACACAGCACTCCTATTTCTTTTCATCAAACTAAAGCGTGGGCAGAATCTCTGACAAAACAACACAGGGTTGGCAAGGGAACAAAAAACAAAAAAGTTTCGTCTGCCAATAAAATCAATATCAGCTGGCAAAACACAGCATAGGCTAAGACATGTAAAACAATGTTAATATGAAACTCACCAAAATCCAGAAAAATGTGATGGGGTAACACTTGCCCAGCTTCAGCTTGAGGCATACAAATCACAAGTAGGGGAGACCGGGGATAGTTGTAACGTGGGTCAGTT
>NW_024582690.1:221348-222438 GCF_018398535.1 Haplochromis burtoni | reverse complement strand
TTACATTTTGAATCCACTACCTTAAAAGAGCTCCAATTTACAGACAGAAATGTCAAAAATGTTACAACTATCCCCGGTCTCCCCTACTGTGACTTTTTTTGCATCAAAATGAAGATTCATAAACTATATGCTAAACCAAATAAATACTTTAAAAAGAAAAAAAAACTACCACTGTTAATGCAAAAGACATATATGAGCAGTATTTTCTTTTAACGAGGGCTGCAAAACATCAATTCTTAAATGTGCTGGCTTACACAGTTCTAATATGATAGTGCACTGATTACACTTTTAAAGACTTTTAAAGCTTAAATCCACAACCTCTGCTGTAGTTAACATTGAAAACCTACTCAGACAAGTTTGTACAAGATTTAAAAAGAAAGTAAAGCCTGGCCTCAGTCCAATAACCCCTTTGTCTCTCCCTCTTGCTTCTGTTACTTTCCTCTACCCTCGATCACCCTCTAATCATGCCCTCTTCTGTGTGAACAAGTGTGCCCGCCTGGTTTACAGAGCAGGGAGTAAATATTTAGGAGGGAGGTGGAGGAGAGGACCAAGCGAGTGTTGGATAAATCAGAGAGGAGGAGGATTATGTTAATGTGTCCAAACAACTACGGTCAAATCCTGGGACAGAAAGAAAGAGACTGATGAGACAACAACGAGGGAAAGGAAGGGGAAGGGAGATGAACTGAGCGATGCTAGAAATGCAACCGCTTAGTGAGATATAAATGAGAAAGTCTTGGATGAAAAACAAAAAAGCAAAGGGAGTTGGGCGTGCAGGATTCCTGTGGTCAGAGGGCAGAGACAAGGAGGCTAAGGAGGCTGCAAGGACAGAGGGGTTCAGACAGAGAGAAAAAAACATGAGAGGGACGCAGAGAGAAAATCAACACATAGAGAAGGAGGGAATGGGGTCCTAATCTTCTTCGCTCCCACCTTCAGATCAGCTGAGCTCCTGCGGTCACAGCTGCTCTGTGATTGGCTAAGACTGCAGAGAGTGGTGGATTAAAGGACAGGAGGGGGTACTTCTTAGTTTTTGGTGGTTTGTGTGTGTGTGTGTGTGTGTGTGTGTGTGTGTGTGTGTGTGTGTGTGTGTGTG
>NW_024582690.1:214992-220326 GCF_018398535.1 Haplochromis burtoni | reverse complement strand
CACACACACACACACACACACACACACACACACACACACACACACACACATATATATATATCTCCTCGGCACCCCCTGTCTTCTCACTAGCTGAAATCGTTTACTCTTTCGCAACCTCGGCCGCTTTCAACTCAGCAGGACTCCAACACTGTTGCAACGCATCAGTGTGTGTGTGTGTGTGTGTGAGTGAGTGAGTGAGTGAGTGAGTGAGAGAGAGTGGTGCGCTTAGCTCAGTGTAAGTGAAATGCAGAGAGAGAAATAACTTGAAGGATGACCTATAACAGTGAGGGAGGATGATGCAGTAGGAGGAGATGAATGGTGAAATAACACATGATGTATTAGTTGTCCCAGGTTATCTTGTCTTATCTGCTGTTGTTATGAATATCCAGTGTTACTGTGTGCTAATAAATTGTATTGCCTTTAACTGGGAAAAGAGGTCAGAGAAATTGAAAGCCTGATAAGATATGATGGAAGACAGAAAAATGAGTCATACTGCAGCTGTTGGACGGGTCGCAGTCAAAAGGTGAGCACGGCTCTATGCCAATCACATTCACTGTGAGAGAGGACAGTCACAGCAAGGCCCAGAGCTGGACTGGGACAAAAAAAAAATCGGCCCGGGCATTTTGACTAGAGACCGGCCCACCAAGTATTAAAGGAAAAACCATAAAGCCGTTGAATGAAAACAAACGCTGTTGTCACAGTGATGTACACTGTCTTGCTGGTATATATGCATCAGTCTAATAAACTTAAACCTACACCATCCTCCTTATTCTGGTATTCTAAACAGTACCCGAAAGTAGACTGCTTGGTCGAGTTAACCTCCTGAACTATCTACAACACATGGTGAAAACCTGAAATTAAGACAGAGAAGACTAGAGGTGAGACATGATCACTACAGATTACTGATGACAGATTTACATATATTTTCATAAACAATTAATTTGCCACATCAATAAACAGCATGGCAGGGCAAAATATTTTTTCTAACATTTTTTTAACCTTTAAAAAGTGAAAGGAGACAGAAAGACAGGTGAGAAAGAATAAAACTTAGTTGACTTTTTGATGGCATTTTACACACAGTACTGGTACAGAATCTAGAAAATGTTGGAAAATACTGGAATCATATACAGTACTTAGCTACTTCTGAAGAAATTATGATGGAACCCTAAAAAAATTACTATGTACAATCTTTTTCATACTAAGTTAATATACTGTGTTGTGTTGTTTGTTACGTTGTGATGTGTCATATCGTGTCGTGTTGTGTTATATGTAGTGCCGACGTAGGACAGTTTTTCCAATTTCATTGTACTACTGTACTATGTATGACTGTGCAATGACAATAAAGAGTTATCTTATCTTATCTTATCTTATCTTAATGGATTTCTATACATTTTACATCAGATGAAAATGTTTGCTCTAAGATTCAGATAATTATTTGTTAAGAGCTAGACATTTTAAATGAGAAAAAGAAAGAAAAGTATTTCCTTGTGCCCTCCTCTCCCTGTTAATGTCCTACCTTGGTCCCTGGCAAAACTTTGCTAGACCCGCCCCTGCACAGTCACCAGCTGTCAGCTACATAAAAAAGGATCCTGGTGTTATTTGTCTCTCAGAAACAGTTCATAACTTCCCTTCAACTCATTCATGTCACCTAAAAGGTAAACCTGTTTCTCCATCACCTGTTCAGCTCTGATGATCCAGTAAGGACATCTCCTGGTTTCATCTTCATGTTTCCCTCTCACCAGATAACCAAACCGATATCATGACCAGCAGCTTTACAGCTGTGGCTCCAGCAAACATCCGCTGATACTAGAAATTAATATTAAATACATTCTAACAACAGCTGATCAAGCTTAAACGTGCTGCTGTTGTTTAGCGCGACATCCGCCGGTTTCCTCTTTCTGGCGCAAAGTGGGAGATAAACAAACAAGAGAGAAAAGCAGATCAGATGATCATTGATCAGGTTCATGATTGAAGTGAAACCTTTATGGGGAGGGGAAAAAAAACAAAAAAAACAAAAAACAAAAAATTACCATCGGCCCACCGGGCAAATGCCCGGTATGCCCGATGGCCAGTCCAGCTATGGCAAGGCCTGATCACTTGAACATTAACAGGCCTGCAGCATGAAGTGCAGCAAAGAAGCCAATGTGGGAAATCGCTACTGTAACTGTAAGAAGGTCAAAACTACAAGGATAACATCAGGATTACTAAAATAAAAAGAATGGCAGCTTTTCTGAAAGTTTTAGGAGCTTTTTGGTTTCATGTGCCCTCAAGGTACTTTGCACATGATTTGGTAGTCCAGAAAGTGCTACGCAGAGCTTTCTAGACCCATGTTTGCATGTTACAGCTGTGCACTGTCACCAAGGGCCAATGTCTAAAATATTAACAACAACTAATGTGGGCAATCCTTGATTATGTTTATGCTGTTGTTAGCTGTTTAGCTTAGCCCCTGAAAAATTGATAATATACAATGATGGTTTTTGTTTTTTCCTGCCATCATTTCCTTTTGTTTTCAAGCCTACTTTCCAACCAGTCAGGCAATTGAGCTACACAAGGAGACATCCTAAATGGGCAATTTGCTGATGGCTTTTGGACTGCACACACGTGCGTCTCTGTAGCCTCTGTGGGCACTGAATCCTTCTTTCTACCACAGGGCTGCACCTTTCTGGTCCCCCTCAAGAATATGACCCAGTCCCCTTTAATGTCTCCTTAATCATTGCTCATGCTGCCTGTGTGCATGCCCAAAGTTTAAAACTAATCATAAATGTCATAATCTTTTTTTTCTATTTTTTTCCTCCTAAATCTTTTTCCGAATTCTTAAACTAAGGTTTGAAAACTTTAAAAGCAGGATCAAATAGGTTCTTCCCCTCACTTCTTGACACAAGAGTTTCAGTGAGGTAGTGAGTGGATTTATGAAGAGAGCAGTAGGAAGGTTAGGTGAACGCGCTGACCTCAACACGAGGCAAGTGTCATTCTTTTCAGATATTATGATGTACTTCCTCTTTATTCACTTTCTGCTTCAGTTTGCCCTCATCTAACTGTGAAAACCTTCAACATAATAAGCCCTTACAGCCATTTCCATAGGAACCACACTCACAAAGTATGCCCTTCCTTCTCTTGTGTGATTGTATGGATGTGAAACTAGAGTGCCAAGAACACAAACACGTTCCTCCAATGGAGCAGCACTTCATGCTTCTTACAGCTCATACTTACACCCTGCAATCAAACATAGTAAAATGTGCCTATGTTGCCACATTTAGACGAGCACACCCCCTGAGCTCAGACAGCTCTGTCAATGAAAGAATGGGGGTGTTATTAATTTGATTAAACGTCTGTGAGTTATGCCTTCATTAAACTTCATCAAGGCTAATTAGTATCCTGGCATTGAGATGTGCGACCCACTAAAATGCTCTTCAACTAACCACCTCTGATGACACTATCATAATTGTCACCCACTTTGAACATGTAACATAATCATGCTCAGTTATTAGTTAAATCTTTAGTTAGTTTTACGATCATTTCTACACAATAGCTCAAAATCATCCATGCAGATATTTTGTCTTTATTCTGAAGTTTGAGAAACTAGCACAGACTTTAATTTACTGATCGCCACTTACAAACCTGTTAAGCTTACAGCTGAATAACTGTGGGTAAAATAAAGCAGTACAACTTCAGAGAAAGTATCTCTTTTAATGTGGGCATTTGTACCAGACTGTCACTGCGAAAAAGTACCGAGGATGAAGTCCTCAACTTGATTTACCAGCTGATGTTCCAATTCTCAGATACTGCTATGAACTCTATTGCTATTATGCAACCAATTCAGTATGCGACCAGATGTGGCTTCTGGGACATGGCTGAGAAGATGAGAGGCAGGAGCTGTCTAGGTTACTTTAGTGGCTTTTTTTTTTTTAATTCTTCTGGTACCTGACTGGGTTGACTAGTGTACTTTTAATAATAGTTACAAATCCTGTTTAATGACTCCAAGTATCCAGATGCCAGTCAATGCCAGTATCCAAGTGAATGAGTAATACAACTCCCCCACTCAGAGCAGTTATAAAGGGGCAAAATATCCATAGAGGTCAAAACCGTCTCCTGTACCAGGCTGTAACTAAGCGTTTTGTTTACTTGTAATGCCCCAACTTACAACCTAATAAAAGGCAAGTGAAGCAGCAAATCTTGCAAACTAACTGGTACAACTTGAGAAGAGTTCTTATAAAAAAGGGGAAATTTATGATAACACACCCTCCCCAGTATGGTCCAGTATAAACAGGCCAAAGTAATGGGAGGTGAAGAGAAGACCCATAGCTGTAAAGTCAATTTCCTTCTCACCTTCATGCAACAGCAGCTCCTTCAGACTAAAGTTACAGCACTGACATTCACAACTCCACATATTTTATCCAACACACACGCACGCACGCATACAACCACAACAAGGATTTTTACATGCTCCTCTTAGTCCCCCGTGTTCCCCTCTGCTCTCTCTTTGGTCTCTGTGCAGCTATGAAACTTTATCTGGGGGAACACAAATGCAAGATACACACACACACACACACACACACACACACACACACACACACAGCCACAGCTGAACTGCAGTTTCCACATGATCTCCAAATTGTAATTAGATCAGACGTTTACACAGATAGCTTCATAGGCACAGTCCACTAGGCCACTTTGCCTCCCTCTGCTCTCTCTTTGGTCTCTGCAGCTATGAAACTATCGGGGACACACACAATACACAACACACACACACACACACACACACACAGCACACAGCTGAACTGCAGTTTCCACATGATCTCCAAATTGTAATTAGATCAGACGTTTACACAGATAGCTTCATAGGCACAGTCCACTAGGCCACTTTGCCTCCACTCCCATCTTCATGAGTTTCTCTCAGACACACACACACACACACACACACACACACACACACACACACACAGCACACACACACACCCACACTCATATCCTCAGACACACACACACACACACACACACACACACACACACACACACACACAGATTCCTCCAGCGTGATTCAGGAGAACTCTGCTTTGTCTGGAAATTGCTGAGAAATTAGTTAAGGTTCAAACAACACAAGCTATAATGCAACAATTCTGCAGGGAGGACAATGTATCTTTCTGTGTTTATCTGTGTGGCTACTGTCGTTCTGGATTCTCACGGTCACACACACACACACACACACACACACACACACACACACACACACACAAGACAAAACACACACCCAACTTGGAAAATGTTGTTAAATAACATAAAAATTTCTCTTCTCAGTTTTACGATCCATTTCCCTCAATCCAATCAGTCTAATCA
>NW_024582690.1:184479-207294 GCF_018398535.1 Haplochromis burtoni | reverse complement strand
TAATGAGTTTTTTGGGTTCATTGAGAACATGGTTGTTGTTCAATAATAAAATTATTCCTCAAAAATACAACTTGCCTAATAATTCTGCACTCCCTGTAGAGGCAGCGTTACATGACACATGAACACAAATACACGTGCAAACACTTGCTTCTAAGGGGCCTGCACTGTGGGGTTTTCAGCCACACAAAAATATGTTATTACATTTCAAAAAGTCGTTGAAATCTTACTTTACTTGAGAAAATGCATAATTTAGCAGAACAATAATCTAAGAACTGGAAGACACTCTAAGACAAATATGCTCTTTATCTGAGGGAGTGAGTGTAAGCGCCTGTCTTTGATGAATGTACTCTCGTCTGATATTTGGAATAAAGATGAAACAATAAATTTAATGTCAGAATTTGGGAGTTGTGATCGCTTAAAGCTGTACGACTTGCGGTGCTAGTGCAGACGCAGCCAATCAGGACGCATTCTTGTTAACACAACTCATCAACTATGTGTTATTTCAAAGTGTTCATTTAAGTAGGCAACTTTCCATGGATGTATGCGTTTCTTCCAGTTATCAAGCAGTTTGGACCAGTCATACTGGCTTCAGCTGCTAGAGAAACTGAAGCAGGCTGAGCAGAGGTGCTAAATAAACTACAAATAAACCTAAACTGACAAGGGAGGAACCTACACAAAGAAGGAGGAAATAGTATTATTGTAGGGTCTTTACCTTGCAATGTTGCGAATCTTGCAAAAGTGTGTTGTTGCCATTTGGTGCTATAGAAATAAATTAGTGGCTATCCCAGCTGACATAGGTAGACGTGGTACACCCTGGACAGGTCACTAATCTGTTGCAGTGCTAACACAACATGACTTAAGTAAAAGTCTAATAATTGTTAAGACTTGCTGCAGTGCCAAGGAGAAAATAGATTCTAAATATTATAAAGTATTCAGTATTTCTAAACTATAAATAAATATATCAAGGGAAAAAAGTGATACTTTGTTTCATGATTTGTAGTCTTCGCTGTTGGAAAACTGAACTGCATTAAGTTGATATGTGATGCGATCATTGATCTAGTGGATGCAGTAGCAAGAAGAAGCGGTGCGTTTGCTTGACAGTATCTACAGTTTTTAATGGCTGACTACTACAACAATACAAAATCTATGTGATATGAGAATTGCGATTATGATATTGACTGGACAGAATCCAAGAGAACCAGCGTGGAACTACAGAGCGGTGGAGCAGAGGATCGATCAGACAGTACTAATGGATTAGAAAGGTCCAGCTAGATGCTCTGATATCTGTCAGCTGCTTCCATGCGTCTCCTTAAATAAGTAACAAGATGCAGATCAATACACGGCAATCTGACACACTGAATATTCAACTGGCCAGAGATCAATAACGCCTCTCCCAACCTCTAACTAGCTTAATATGACAGAGGAAGACTGATGGAGAAAGCATATCAGCACGTACACAAACACAACCACGCAGCTCTAAAGGAGGTTGGGGAAGTGTCAAATAAAAGGGCAGCTTGCTTTTTTCCGCTGTGAGCAGGCGAGGAGAAAGAAAAAGAGAAGACTCGCATTGACATTTCACACCGATACACCGGTGTTTAAAAAAAGAAAAAAATGCTGTGGAGATCTCCTCCACTTGACAAACTGACATGCTCTACAAGAGAATACTCCTGTCTGCCTCAGCTGCCAAGACTTCCCCTCCAGCCAAACTTCATCTGTTGCCAAAAGTCACTCAAGCATTTTTCTGCACGGGGCATACACCAAGCAGAGCGTCTGGCTCACAAGTACTACCCCACCTGACCAGTGACCCATTCACCGTTTCACCGGGTGATGATGGGATCCATATGGGTTCAATTACAGATTTTTTTTACTTTTTATGGAGGGAAAAAACCCCTCTGCCTGAGAACATTTCTACATTTATAGAAAAATTCAGAAGTCATCCAGTTATGTGAAATTAGTGCCAGAGACCTGCCAAGAACAACCAGAGTCTTGGTTAAGTGATGGGATTTTAATGCCTTGCTCATGGGGCTCATGCATAATATTCAGTCAGGAATAGCTGATTTACTCTTTAGAACCGCATCTGGCACGCTGGTTGATGTAACAGCTTAGAAAATTGATCTAGATTTAAATTAAACCTTTAAAAGGGAAATTACATTACAACAAATTACGTAAATACAAGTTCATTACAATGGAAAAAAGAAATGTTTTAAGAAAAGTATCAAAAATGTTCAAGTGCTTAAAGTATTGAGAATCTCTTTTTATTTCAATTAATTTAATAATCAGGTAAAAATCTTCTTCAGATGCTTGTTAAGATTTCAGAAGTTTGGCTACCTAAGGAAAGCATTTGAGGAAAAAACATTTTATGGTAAGTATAAAAAAATAACGCTTAAATTAAAAACCGACAGATTGTATAAAATATATTTTGGCAAATTTTACAGTGTCTTTGAAATGAAAAACTCAGAGGGACACACTTGGATTACTGTCACAGGCAACTTACTAAACATGCGGTGCTTTGACTTCAATGCCTCCTCATCAACAACCACATGCCCATCAATGAGGTGAGTTTAACACGGTCATTGAGTCTTTATGCGATTTTATTTATCGGTTTCTTTTTCCTCCTCATGGTAGATGAATGAGCAGGGAGAGAAAAGAGAAACTGAGGATGATACCAACAGCAAAAAAAATAAAGTGAGAAACAAAGACTCACTGCATCCATCCTCGTCACTGTGGTCCCCGCAATCGTTGTCTCCGTCACACTGCCACTGGGCTGGGATGCAGGTACACTCCCCGAATGCACTGACTGCACACGTAAAGTGGTTCCTCCCACATGAGCACTCAGTGCTGCCCTGAACTCCTGCACACACACACACACACACACACACACACACACACACACACAGGAAGAGAAGATTAGAGTTTATCGCACATGCTCAGGTTAACTCAGGCACTGGAATTCATATTACCACAAAATGATTCTGCCAGATATACATAATAACTGTAAAGTATTGAGACAGGGACTTTTATCCCTGCCCGTGACCTCCTGCTTTGTTTCTCGCTTTAATCTTGACACTCCTCAGCTGCTCCCTGCTTAGTATGTTGGATAAAAGCCTGAGAATGCCACAGTTTTTTGTTATAAACAAAAACATAGTTTCTTTCACTTTAATGTAATTTTCTGTTTCATAACTCTCAACAGTAAACTTTAACAGTAAACCCAGTAAACTGGGACTCTGAATAGATTCAGTATAACCTTGCTTCTGAATTTTATGCTCTGATACCTGTCATATCTATTTTACAGAGTGATCGAAAGACTGTGCTGCTCATGTAAAAAGACGCTCCTTAGCTGCAGAAATAACAGAAATAACAGAAGCACATCAGCGCCTTGGTATACACATACAGCACTGCAATGGTTAGTCACTCAGTTATTCAACACATACTGAATATATTTGTTGTTTTTAGTGTTTTAATATCCTTGATTTGGAAAAGGTTTCACGTGCAAATCTTTAGTCCTCACTCTCACAAACCACTTTGATATAGAATAAAGTAAAATAAGCTAAAAGGGTCGTGTTATATCAAGTCAGCGAGGCCAAGCATCTCGAAGATTTTCAGCTCCCAAAATGACAGAGTAATTAAACTTTTCAAGGATGTGTGATTGTGCATTTGAAAAGCTGAGACCATCTCCTCTCAACACATATGCCTTACTGAAATATCTAAGCTATGTGGTGATGCAGAGGCCACGTGTTGCTTTCAGTTTAACTGGGCTTAATATGCGGGAGCGAGTCTCGGGGAGTAAAGTCTACTGTTAAGTTTAAAGTGAGTTAAACAACAACAAAACAAGCTACGATACACAGAAAGTCTGACTCATTTTAGCTCCTGAGAGCGATGATGTTTAGAACATCTGTATGTGTACACATGTCCTGTGGTGTTTCCAACTGAAATCCTCTGTGATAAGTAGGATGGGTGTCTTTTAAAAGCATCAACAAGTGACTGATTCAGTAAATTTTCCCCCTGAAGTTTCTTCTTCAAAAAACAAAACAAAACAAAACCCCTGACAGTGAAATATGCATTGTTGTTGGACTGTACTGACACTAATGATTAACAAAGTGATTGATGAGTTCTGTGTGCTAAAAACTGATAATTTAGTCAATTTACTCATCTGACAGAGAAATCACTAAGATGTGACTAAAGACTGAAGTTTATTATGTTTAGGTTTTTCTTTTTAGGTCGACTATCAGTGAAATGAGCACGTTCTGAAATGCTGAATCCCCATTCAGTGGACTGAGACAGCTTTCCAGTGTTTATGACCAATCTCTTGTAACAAGCTAAACTTTTATTGTTACAAAACATATGCTGTAAAAAGAGTAATAAATAAATATGCAGATAACATACGAGAAATGTAAATGTAAAATTTACATTTCTATTCAGAACACAATTGAACACTGAACTGTAACACCAAGCTAATGTGTAGCATTACAGTATTATACCGTGGCTTTTCTCTCAAGTCAGAGTTGATTCTCCATCTTCAGTGCACCCAATTATACATTCCCTCAAATATCCCTGCGTAAATAAACACAAAACATTTAAAAGAGCAGGGGACAACATTATAGCAAACCAAGCAGGCGGTTGCTTCAATTGTGGAAACTTACACACTGCCGAGTGCAAAAACTTTAGCATATTTTTTGCAAAAAGGTGCAAAAGTTATACTTCAAATAATTTACTCATCAATATTTTTTTCAGTTACATGGCATTTAGCTAGCTTACATTTAGTTAGCAATTTGCCAGTGTGACCGCTACAGCAATTTATCACAGCAGCCAGTTTATTTTTAGGGTGGTTACTGCAATGTTGAATACACCAGTGGTCCCACACACGAGTCAGAGAGAATGTCAAAGCTTGTATCTTGTGGCAGTCCAAGAAGGAAAAAGAATTATATTTACAGTACACTGAATGTAGACATGCTGATTCAGAACATTGTTAAGCACGGGAATAGGCGGTTTTATTAATATAGGCATACAGCAATTAAAATATTAAATAATAATAACATTTTATGAAAAAATAACATTGAAATACTAAAATAACAATACAGTAGTAAGCAGATGACAGTATTATACTGTAAAGCTCAGAATCTACAAGTAAACTACAAAATAACTAATAAAATCTACACTGAACTTAAAAAAAAGCAAAGAAAATTTTGATCTATAAAACATCTTCAATTTATCTCTGTTGCAACACGGTTAATTAGATGGATCAAATATAAATATCAGTTACTATCCTTTTATGTCATACACTGGGCATCTGTATACCAATAAACACTGGGTCTGATTTACTACCACAAAAAAGGAAAAGAAGGAAGAAAAAAAAGACACCACATCTTCAGACACATCACAGCAAACCATAACCAGGGGAGGAAATAAATAAAGGTTTCCCGTTTTGCTCTCACTTTGAAGCCCATTAATGGCCATCTGTGTGTGTGTGTGTGTGTGTGTGTGCGTGCGTGCGTGCGTGCGTGCGTGTGTGTGCACGTCTGTTTTGCTGAAGCTGGCCTGCCGCAACAAACCCAAAGTTTCTTGGAGCACGCATACGAATGTGTGTGCGTATGTGTGTGTGTGTGGTTCCTGGCCTCCTCACAAAGGCATCAGTCAACCCAGGAGGGCCTGGCAGAGAGAGCTCAGTAACCTTCAGATCCCTCCCACAGCACTAAATTAATGGCCTCTTTCTTTTCATTTCCCTCTCTCCCTTTCTTTCGCCTCATTCTTGTCTTTCCATCATCTCCTCTTCACACTTTCCCCTCAGATACCTCCATTATTCCCCCCTCTTCCTTACCCTCTGCTAGACAACTCTTCATTTACATCCCGTTAAATTTGTTTTCATTTTCATGAATGCTCTATAATTCCTACAGTCCTCAGACCCTAGGAGTGGGACATTTACTCTCAGAAAAAAACAAAATGGGGCTATCAAAGACAGACTACCTGTCTGCTGGACAGACTGGGGTCTGAAACTCCCCGTGTTAAACTTTTCAGGTTGACACGGATCGCTTATATTGGCTTTGTAGCGTTAAGCTTATGCATATTTTACTCAGATGTGAGTGTGGGCTTGCACTGAGCTAAATTAAAGTGTGCGAGCTGGAGCAGAAGTCTTGTCAACATGAAACCACATCACAGGCTGCACATTTGTCAAACATACTTTAAAAAGCATAGGTCACTGGCTTCAACCGCAGCCAAAGAAACTTATTGACTATAGCAGGAAGCAATCAACCACACTGTCTTACACAGTCTCACATATTTCCAACCGCTTAGATCAGGGGTGGGCAATCTCAGTCCACGAGGGCCAGTGTCCCTGCAGGTTTTAGATCTCACCTTGGGTCAACACACCTGAATCACATGATTAGTTCGTTACCAGGCCTCTGGAGAACTTCAGGACATGTTGAGGAGCTAATTTAGCCATTTAAATCAGCTGTGTTGGTTCGAGGACACATCTAAAACCTGCAGGGACACCGGCCCTCGTGGACTGAGATTGCCCACCCCTGGCTTAGATGGTGTGGCAGTCTAGAAAATGTTCAGATACAGACACAGTGACATCATCAATATTTCAGTGTCAGACTGGACAAAAACTGCCTGTAGACTGAAAGAGTTCTGGTGAAGGAAAGACTGTATCACATGTTCCTGTAATTGTTTTACAATGTTGCCAACACTATGTCACAAACAAAAAGTCACACTGCTGAGGTGTAGCAAATGTGCTTTATGGTACTAATACCCTTGACACACAAAGCTATCAAACCAGAAAATCAAGTCATCTAATGTTCATCCTGTGAACTGATGTGAACATGGAGCAAAATGGAAAAAATAAAATCTTAAGGGTTAAATGCCAGTAAATACAGCAAACGTTCGTGTAATCCCGTCAGTGAAAATAATCACAACTTTAAAACCAAAAATGTATGAAGCGAAGAAGATGCCGATGTTCCTCGATGAGACTTATGATGACGGGTAAATGCTCGGTCAGAGGGCATACAAAAAGACATTTATACCGTCTATAATGAGAGGGTGAACCTAGCAGGAAAATAAAGAGGGAATCATCACCCCTAGATTGTTATGCAAGGCTGCGGACAAAAAAAAAAAAAGTAACAAAACAAACACAAACACTATGCAGCAGCCAGGCCTAGCAGGCCGGTGCTTTCAAGAGCGCCAGCATGACAAGCCTCTGATGAATCACACAGATAGCAGATCACAAGCTGGGCTGTTTTCTAAAGACAGAGGATCACTTTGAGTTGTAAGCACAAGTTTAGCAACAATACATCATCTGAATAAAGGCTGAGGAGCACGTACAGTATAATCACCTGAAATTTGAGTTTGGAAAACTGATAGCAACAAGTTTCAGACACAAAAAGCTCCAAAACCAGTATCAACTTTTTTTTTAGGGAAATTCCTTGATATTATCAAACTTGTAGACTTTCAAAAGGTTTCCAACAAAGAGAATCTGGATTGTGACTGTGATTGTGTGGGTGATTGTGAGTGTGTGTGTGTGTGTGTGTGTGTAGCAGAAGCTTTGCTTTGTTTAGTGTTACTCAAGGATAGACGTTGGTCTAAATGTACATGTAGATATTTTTAAGCTATATCCCGCTCTGTGGATTGGTTTGACAGTCATTTTTGAGCAGAGACACAGATAATCAATCTCTCCCATCACCTGCAGATGATGGGAGAGATGGTAGAGCCCAGTGTGTGAGTTGTGACTCAGGAAAGAAAAAAAAAAAACCTCAGGCAGAGAAAAAGAAACCAAAGACCACCAAAGATCCTCCACTGCCGGTCACTATGGCCTTACACTGTCTAAACAGGCCTGGTATGGAACAAGACAGGTGGTCCCCAAAAAGGTAAACACAGACAAAATCCCACAAACCAACGTAGATGCCATGTTTAAATCCAGACCCACCTACAGCAAGGACCGAGCCGGAAGCTGGGGTGGCGCGAGAGCCTCAGATCTAACCAGGTGGTATATTCAAGCTATGTTTCACCATTTTACAATTTGCTGTTGTTAAATAGCTCAATGACGAGTGTGAAGTGTTGAAGAGAGAGCAGTTGGGCCAAAACACACAATGGTAACTCTGGCCTGGAGAGCGGGTGGCCACATGCTTTGAACAATGTCAAAAGGCTGCCAGTTAATTAGGCGTGGACCTCCCTGGAGTCTACCTGGAGGGTCGGCGCGGTATCTTTTTTGCAGTGCGCGAGTGCGTGGCTGTAAAAAAGTGATAAGCAGGAAATTGGGTTTGGGCGGAGGGATGGGGGTTTGTGGGGGTGAATCATCTGATGCAGAGTATAGGAGGGGAGCGCACAAGGAAGGAGTCCGGCCTTTTGTGTGCGTCTTCTGTTCTTCCTGCCACCCTTCGGCTGCTGGTGCCGAGCTGTAAAAGCACAGCCTAAGAGAGAAACAGCTGCGACTCAGCGTGTCAGCAACTGTTCAGCCCGAACCATCCAAAACCGGCCACATTCATGCAGCGCTGCGCAGCGCTGCATACTGAGAATGGACACAACTGGCGTCCCGGCTCGCTGTCGGCCAACAGCGTCCAGCATTCGTCACTCCTCGCCACGTGAGACTGCGGACAGAATGAGACGCCTGACTGCTTGCATACACGGAAAAGCTGTTCACCTGCAGTGGTTCTCATTCATGACTGACAGAGAACAAGAGAGCTGCAATGCTGTTTTGGCTTCCTCATTATCAGTATATTCGGATTTTCCTAGGCCTAAATGACCCATCCTTAGTACACAGTAATATTTCTGCAGTAAGTAATCTTTTTTCTAGCATATACAAGCTTATCCAAGTTTTAATTTCAAACCATTTCAATCCCATCTTCTATTTAAATTGGCTTTATATCCCAATACAAAAGTGTCTGAAAGAACATAAATCAAATTTACACGCTCTACAGATTCAACCAGATGGTTATTACCTTTAAAAGAAAAAAAATCTGAATGTCTATAATTTGATAATCTGTGAACAAGACAAGATCAGAGCAGAAAAGTACCGTAGTTTTCAGGTCATACTTTTCCCCCACACTGTGAACACTGTTTCTTATACTGATGTGCGGCTAATGCATTTTTTTTCCCATGCGGCCAAAAACATTTTGCCTGGTAACAGTAGACCAATAAAATTGATAAGTAGTATATATACGGTATATATTTTTACCGGTTGTTAAGAGTTTGTGCACTGTTGCGTAAAAAAACATAAGCAACGTAATTTGTGTGTTAAGTATACGTATGTATCAGTAAAGGTAGCCGTGTTACAGGCGCTGTTCAAGGAAAAAAAGCATTTTTTGTATGTTACCATAATGTTTATGTTACCATGTTTATGTTACCTTACGGATTAAATTAAACGTTAAAAATCCTCACGTGTAATATTTCTGTGTAAATATCTCATATTACGAGTGAAACGCATACGGCTTAAAATCCGGTGCAGCCTGTACAAGTACAAAATTTATTTTCTTTCTAAAAATTAGAGCATGCGGCTTTTAATCAGGTACGCTCTGTAGTCCGGGAATTACGGTAATATTTGCTGCTAGAAAGCGTTGTTTCTTTTCCCACCTTTCTGCAAAAGGAAAGCTTCTTCAGTACAACAGATTGTCTGCGTGACACCCTGTAACAGCTCGACCAATCAATTCAGCTTCTTCCTGCCCATGTGATGATAGTAAATCAGATAACAGCTGCCCTTTCAGCTCCGCTTTGGTCTCGTCCACTTTTCTGGCTATCTGGTAACTTTCCGCCGTCTGGTCTGGGACAGGTGGCTCATACTTTTTGTTTTCTGCGGCCGCTGCTGAAAACACGGCCGATGACAGTGGTGAAAGTGAACCGCACATTAAATGGCCCGTAAAACCAAAACAATACACTTAAAAAGTTCAAAATGGTCCATAAAGACTTGATGACCATTCTCAGAGGATTTATTACCTTTCAGTTTTTAGACTCATAGAAAGAAATCGATTAGTGGTGCATTTATGAATATAAACTGCGTACCTCAGGCTATGAGCCCTTTCTCGTGATCTGGATCTCTCTCTTTCACGGCATATGGAAGCTGTAAAGCTGCTACCAACACTCAAAGAACACATTCACTGAATTCTCTGTGGTCACCATGGCTCCGGGTTATGCTGACCTGGCTTCATGATGCCGAACAGCTCATCATCCCTGCCAGTACCTCTCCTTAACATCGGCTCATCTCCACCTACTAATTTGCCGACTGTAGGTCAGACCGCCCTGATGTGGCAAGCCGTAACCACAGCAACACATGTTGAACCGTGCTGGGGAAAGGAAAAAACAAGTGTGGGGAACAACATGTTTGAGAAGTCATATATATGCAAAGCTTTATAAGCTTAAAATGCTGTCAACATCCAGTTTGTGCACTCGAGTATGTAAACAAAGTAGCAGACAAACAAGCTTAGAGCTGACGTCAAATCTCTCTGGACAGCTCCGTCATCACCAGCTCATCCTCCTGGTTTGCTCAGTAACACACACACACACACACACACACACACACACACACACACACACACACACACACACACACACACACACACACAGGAAGGACTGTCTTAAAACGAGGCAGTTGGTCCAGCAGCGGGGTTCTTTTCGCGCCTGCTCATCTCAGACTTTCATTAATAACACCAGTCTTATCACACTGCAGCTCTCAGTCACTTTTTTATAACATAACTCAGCAAGGGGGTGTGTGTGTGTGTGTGTGTGTGTGTGTGTGTGTGTGTGTGTGTGTGTGTGTGTGTGTGTGTACACTTAGCCAATCATTGCCTAATAACTACATGTCACCTAAAAGCATGTGGGTGGATACTGTCCTTCATTCCCTTAAAATGAACCAATTCAACTTAATGACACACACAGTGAACATTACCCTGTTGCCGGTGAAGTTTTATAAATTAAAGGCTATAGAGGGAAGCTGTGTACAGTACATTCACCCACAAACACACACACACAGACAATGTCATGCAAGGCCAGTCGGCAGTCTCCCTCTGAAGTCACTTCAAAGATAACTCTCTTGGCCAGGGATGAGTGGACGGCCGCTGAACAGGCATGTGAGTGGACATGAGGTGGGGGAGGATACATGTAAGTTTGTTTTCTTCACTGAAAAAGAGAAAAGGAGATTTCCTTTTACAGGGAGTGTGTGCAGTACTATACATTTCATTTTCTGAGGCTGAAACCGTACTGTGAGGACTCCGGCTGCTCGGCACTGCACTTATGTGGTTTGGGGTCCCAATAACTGTGTGCATGCGTTCATGCGTATGTGTTATATACAGGATTTGAATGACAGAAGGATTCAGTGCAGTAATCAAAGCAAAAACACTTGAAAAACCCATCAGGACAGCCTCCATTTCCTCCATTTCCTTCACTACAAAGATGTTTTTGAGGCTTGATGGGAAACCGGATGAGAGTTTCTCCACAAGGGTGACACGCGTGTGCTGAAAGGAGTTGACGGTGATAATGAAGCCGTTGCACAGAATGGTGGAAACACAGGCAAGGCAGAAGAAGAGCTGCAGGTCTGACAGTTGTAGGCCTGTGTGGGAGGACTCCTGTGGTGTTTTTATGAAGAGTGGGTGAGAAAGCAACAGTGTTGTGTGTGGAGTCATAGAGGAGGGCAAAGACACAGAGAGTGAAAATCTGGTTGGCTTGTTTAAAAGCAGCAGTGTGAACAATTCCGCTGAGATGAAAAGGTTGCACAAAAGAAAGGGCACTTGCAGTGCTTTCAAATAATTGAAATCATATAAAAAGATGCTCCTGTGGAAATAACAATCAATAATTGCTGCCTGTCTCTCATTGGATGCCATCTCCACCAGCAGCTAGCGACAATAGTCTTTGTTCTCCTCTGCAGCCGGGGTCAGCTCTGAGGAACCCCTCGTGAAGTCGTTCAGCAGTTGCAATCCAAGCTGGTGCAGGTGGAGCACATCAAGTCAGAGGATGAGAGAAACTACAGAGAAGGGCCAAGGTTAGCTACATAGGAGCAACTGAACCTTCAAAATAAAAGCAAGAGGCAGTATCCACTAGTAGACCAATCATGCAGGTTTTCATTCTCAGAAAATGGAGGGGGGGGGTTAATGCGAGGTTAAATATACCTGGAAAAGTATAATCAATAATTTTCTGGCACTAAATGAAAGGTTTGAAGAAAAGGTTCAGCAGTTTCTCGCGTCTACAGATTAAAGAGCATCGCTGCATTTAGAGTGAGAGCATAAAATCGTGTCGTGGCTTTAGCACCGATAGGACTGTTTGAATGTGCGTGCATCTGTGCATGTGTGCATGCATGTGTCAAGTCCGACAGTGTAAACACAGCAGAGCTCTGAGCTCTGTCTCTGGCTGTGAACGCTGCACTTGCTGGGTAATGTGCTGAGCTAGCACTTGGTGTCCAAGCCTGCTCTAATCCACAGATTGACTCTTTGGCCAACTGACATGCCCCCCTCTTCCCATTGTCACACACACACACACACACACACACACACACACACACACACACAAAAAATTCAAATCATACTCATTCCAAACACCAAAATCCCCCAACAGGGGCCTCTGCCAGTGATTCACAGGTCACAGCATCAAATGAGCCCCTCTTTCCTTCCTGAGAAGAGTTCCATTTGCTAGCCGGGGTTCAATTTTTAATAGCCATTCCAGTATATATGTGGTTTTCCACTAATCATTATATGTAGAGGTCCTCCCTACAGGCCTCTGAGTTGGCATTATTACCAGTGTTCATTAGTCAATTCAACAGTTAATCAACTGAAATATTTTAATGATCATGGCTCCTGAGTACCCACAGCATTTTAAACTGGTAGCCTTCAAGCCATTGGCTGGCTAAAGAACTAGGGTTTGATGGTTAAGAAAATAGTAACCCTTCTTCAGTACCAGTTTCACAGCTCTCCTGACAAAGTTCAAAGATTGGACTCTGGCAGCGTGAGGAATTTTTCAGTACTATATTACATCTGTCAGGTGAAAAACAGTACACCAAGTTGTGAAACTCGCTAAATATTTGCGGAATGGCAACTGAAGCCAAGACGAGATAAGACAGAACGTCAGGGCCAAAGTCTGGCCCTGAGGGGAACAGAATGACATCCGGCCAGTGCTGTGTTCATGGTGCATACATTACTACTCAAAACAAAATTTAACAGAATAACATATCTATACCAAAGTATGCAAATCTGAAAAAACAAACAAACAAAAAAAAAACCCTGAAGCAAAACCAAGTGATCCACTTTCCATGTTTCCAGCCGATAGAAGCGGCAGACCCTACTTAGCTCAAATCAAAATAGCTGAACCCACCGTTGTAGGTAATCCAGAGTATAGGCAGAATATACTCAGATATGCGGACGACATAAAATGGCTGTCTAAAGTCTGAAAACTCTCAGCAGAAGTTTTACATATTTTTATTTCTGCTTGTATGCAACGAGATCACATCCAATCCAGTGGAGTCAGTTTCTTTGCGCTACACGAGTTGCCTGGAGAAAAACACCTGATCTTCACCCTTCTGTGCAACACCCCCAATTCATCAAACTGTACACGCAGATCATATTTTACCCATGCCCCATTTAATTCTGCCGCTGCACACATCAGAGCACCTGAATAAATTACACATGTAGCCAGTGCCAGCTAATTTTGTCATCTGTACAAACATTCATTTGAGCTGTGTAACGCACCAAACAAGCACAGCACTCTCTCGAACAGACTTCAAGGCAGTGCCTCATGCCAGATCAGTATTAGCAGCTCAGTTCTGTCCATGTCTGTGAATGTGAACTCACACTGAAGGGATAAGTGGTGTAATAAGAGGAGATTATTCCATGTGGGCAAGCTGTAACTCACTTTATGGGCTTTGACTGGATGAGGAGAGCAGGCGCTGGGGTCCAGCTCTGTAATATCCAGTTATAAACTGACGCAGCATGAAGGGCTCCACTAACCTCCCCCACACTGGCACCAGAGCCTCTATGATGTTAACATTTGGGATTTGGGGCAAAAATTGGGCTTGTAAAATTTCAGATCTCCGAGTGAGAGTTTGCCAGACTCCGTAAATTCACCTCTTTGTTTTCTACATCACTCCAGTGGTCGGCCATTAAAGTGAGCTGCCATATTAGGAGGCTTCAAACAAAGACACACATGTAAAAGACACTTATTTCTGGGCAAGACTCAGTCTGGCAATTAAATCTCTGATTACCAGTCATACTAGTCAACACAGATTTGAAAACAGCTGGACTCCCCCCCCCCATCCAAGAAAATAACACTATCCATGGTTTTATTGCACAATAAATCAATGCTCTTATTTTGAAAGTTTAGTTCAGTAAACATAGGCCCTTCCCGTTGCACATTGCCATACTGGCAGGCTAACCAGTGGTGGTTCTAGATATCATTCAGCGTCTGCGCCAGCCAATGAAATCTCTAGTTATTAGTGAAATAAAGAGTTTAATGTAAACTAGACAGACTAAGCAAAAATCATACTCTCACTAGGTAGGCCAAAAATTTGTTGACAATATCGGCGATTCTCTGAATATCATTTGGATTTAGGGCTGTTCGATATAACGATATATATCAGATGATATATCGTTTCATTTTACGCTATCGTTTGTTTCGTGGTGTCACAAAATAAACTGTTTACGGCAATATTTTTTCATCATTTTGATGGTCACTGTAGTGGCTATATTAATTTCTCTCTCTTTCTCTTATATTTAATATAACCACACTACAGACGGACAAGCGCCTGTTTTTATGCGTTGTCGTTAGCAACAACGACGGTAAAGGCTTTTCCCCACAGCATGCCGTGTAATAAATACTCACAAAGAAAACAGTGGCCATTAAACTTATGTCTAAAAATGTATAGTTTCATGCATCAGTTAAAACACTCGACTCCAGGTACATGACGCCCAGCTGGAAACACTTCACGCAAGTCAAGCTGCCCGAGATTCACAGAATTTACAGAAAATGTTAAATTTTTGTGATTTATATCGTTATCGGGAAGATAGATGTCTTATATCAGGATATGAGATTTTGGTCATATCGCATAGCCCTATTTGGATTCATTTTCTATCCTCCTCTTCTCCAATGAAGAAGATGTTAAATGTTTAGAAACCTTGTAGGACAGCCACCCTGGACCCTACGGGACAACAAACCCCTGAAGCATTCCAGAGGCGGTGGGAGAGCGGAGAGTTTTTTAGGGCGATGGGGGTGGAGGGATGTTAAATTGGTGACTTGGAAGGCAGAGGCTTTCCAGAAGCGAAGCGGACAACCTGTGGTTGGGGTTGAATTCTTTCCCTCTCTGGCTCCTTTTAGAAAAGAGGAGAAAACAGCAAACACAGACCCCTCCATTCACAGTAATTTATCCCTATGACCAGGCCTTCTTTACCGGCAGCAATAGCCCCCTTCCGGGGCTGCCCAGCAGGATGCCTGCGAGTGGCGTGTGAAACTCTCCTGTCTCCTTCAGCTCAAAAGGGAAGGATGAACAATGGCCCTCGCCAGGCACTGGCTCTGAACAATCCCTCACTCTGCTTCACTCTCTGCTTTACTTTCTCTGTCTCTAAAAGCAACCACAAGCTATTCCTCTCAGAGCACACATTCCTTTATCCATCCAATATACTGTCCATCAGAGGCTGGTTCCTGTTACCTGAAAGTCCTCGCCTGCATTTATCCCATCCACTTGTCTTTGCCTCAAACTTTATCATTGCTCTTGTTGGTTAACACACAGAGACACACTGTGTATCAACATGAAAGGCAGCAAGAAGCTCCCCACATTTTTCGGGGTTCTCAGGACCTCATGTGACCCTCCCACTAACCCAATCATCAAAACGTGGGCAGCTCACCATCGCTGTGCCTTAGCCCAACCATCTTTCCACCTTTGAATAAAGCCCTGCTGGATCTTTCCAGCCTGAAGGCGTTTGGATCTGACTCAGAGAGCGAGTGAACAAAGCAATTATTGGTTTGATCAGAAGCATATTTGCCTGAGACGAAATTACGACTGATTTTGATTTACTGTACCCCATGTGAGATTTCCACAACACATGGAACCCAACAGTGAAAACAAAGAAAATGAGTGTGGACAGTGAGGCAGCTTTGTGCCATTACAATAAACGCCACAGCAAGTCTTTCTCCCCAAGGCCGAGGATGTTAGCGAGTAAGCTGGGCCTCTGCGAAACATGTGGCTCATCACTTCATAGGGCGACTGTCCAACTGGCTCCAGGCTGAGAAACAGGCAAACTGCATGTCAGTCTGATCAATCAAAAAGAAAAAGAAGTGTTTCTGAACCCCTCTGTGGGAGCCAGCAGTTGGGGGAAAGAAATGTGGACAGTTTCCCGACAGAAAAGCGCCTCAGAAACAATCTGCACAACTATTGCGGGAAGCCATTTTCTCCCCAGCACTCAACCATTCACCAGCGGCTCCTACAGAGCTATTGAGCATTCACCAGGCACCTCCACATCCCCGACAAGCGCAACAAAAAGCATTTTAAAGTAACACTCCCCGCAGTTCCCACACTATTTCACCTGTCAAATGCTTACAAAACAGTCGAGGAAGGCCAAATTCTCCTCAGGGGCACTACAGCGCACCTCTTGCCAACCTCAGCCCCACTAAAGATGTTGTTACTTCTCCTAAAGAAAGAATACACAATAAATCTTTCCCACCTACTATCACGAACAACTATTCTGAGCCTCAAGGCCCAGACGGGACCTTGCACCTTGACAAGCATCACCTAAAGTAGAACAGGAAACCTAAAGAAAGCATTTCCTCATGGAGCCAGACTGTCAGCGCTCAGAGAAAAAAAAAAAAGGATGAGTCATCTTGGGAATGATGCTCAGGAAATCAATAGAAACCAATTGTCTGTTTGAGGAAGGAGACAACAGAAAAAGGCAAAGAGAGGGCAGTGCTAGAAATTTGTTGTTGTGTTGTAGGAAATTAGAGGCATCTGCAGAGTCAGAACCTTGACCAGCTGACTGATCTTAAACTAGAAAGATATCAGGGTCTGACAGAGAGAGTAAGAGCAACTGTTGGCATCGATCATTTACTCGAGCCTTCATTCGGAATTCATAAGAACACAGCTCTGCAGGCGAAGGGTGGCGATGATACAGTCAGCTTCCAATTCAAAGGCGGTGTTGCCCTGCACAGATTACTCCTATGGGCATGAAAAGGGATCATCAGAGAGAGAAAACTATGGTTATGGAGTTTTAACTTCTTAACTCAAACGCATTGTTCAACTTTTCAATGCAAATAGTCAAATGCACATATTGGAACCCTAATGTCTAAGAAATCATCTGAGGCAGCTGTATGTTATGTTATTTGTTTACCTCACTGGTCACAGCTTCTCAGTAAATGTGCAGCCCTCAATTTAACACTGATAGCAAAACTCCCACTGATGATACTTTTTTTTTTCCAATTTTCCACTGTGTGTGTAGGATGGAGAGGTACAGCTTCACTTAAGCTAATTATAGACATCTCTAACTGGTTTTGTTGCTATGCTGTGCATGTTCCATTTTCTGCGTAGCAGGGATGCGAAAGCACTTGATGTCTATAAACTAGAATTTGTTTTCTTTGAATGCAAATAATAGTAATGAAAAAAAACAGTAGATGCAGAGGTTATTTAATAATAAGGTTTAATAATGTTGTTTTGAAACAAGGTATTCAGCGTCTGTCCTAATTCATGCCACCAGAGCATTCTACAGCACGACAGTTCGGATTAACTCCGGGAGGGAAAGTTGAACATGACAGAAAGCTTTTCACGCGTCTGGAAGGAGAAATGACAGCAGCCCACTCCGCTGCCCTAATAAACCTCCCGTTTAAAGAGACGACACAAATATTTGCTTTGTCAGTCTGCGGCGCTTAACCTGCCACAGCCTTCACATCACACTGCAGTGAAGATGCGAGTTATGGATCCCCTGAGGTTGGAGAATAATTACGCACCTGCACGATAACAACTGTCAATAGAGCATCAACCCCCATCAGAAAGCGAAAGAACAATGCCCATCAGAGTCCTGGTTTGTAGATGCCGCAGTCATCAAATTAGAACCTGATCCTATTTTTCGATTTTAGCTCCCCACCTTGATCAACAATAAAAGCTAAAACAATGAAGGGTTTTCGTGTCCCAAGCCGTTCTCCGTCATTTAATATCTGCCTTGGAAGCTGTGGTCCTATTTTAGACTCTCATAAAAGCAAAATTTGGATGTAACTCAATAAATGTTAATTTGGCCCGGGGCATTTCAGAAAATGAAGACATCAATCTTCATGCAGCAGCCCCCCCACACACACACACACACACCACCCCCAAAGACCCAAAAACAGCAGCAGTATAATGAAAGCGAGAGAGAGGAAATAACACAAGAGGAGAGTTTTATCAACATCACTCTTGTTTTAAAAGTCCAGGCCCTCTGTACACTTTTATTAAATCCATCTTTCAGGATGACAGGAAAAGCGGAAATGTCATAACGGGCCAAATCGCTAAACACAGATCCAATGAGGCAAAAAAGGAAACATTTACAAAATGTTTTAAACAGAGAAATAGTTTTGGCAAATCTATTTGGAGTAGGAAATCAAGACAACAAGACAAATATAGCTAAAGCTTTTTTTACCTGATATAACCCAAGTGATAAAGACCTACTTTATGTAACTGGATCTAAAGCTGGGTGGTTGTGGCTCTTTACAGAGGGTTTGTGGTTTGATCCCTGGCTGTATCCTTGAGCAAGATACTGAACCCTGATTGGCTCTGCAATGTATTCATCAGTGCGAATGTTAAACATGTTAATATGTAGAAAAAAAGTGCCATGTCCCCACATCAATGACAGAGTGACACAAAGTGTTTACATTCCCTAACACTGACACAAGCCCAAACACGCCTGAGAGCAAAAGCCACGTGCAAACCTCCGCTGACAATTTAGTGCCTAAAGATGGAGATACTTCAATGACATGGAAGTGATTTGGCAACAAAAGGTAAAAACCCCCAACAGCAGCGCAGCACAATACTTTCCAAAATATCCAAGAAAGCTGTTCCTGCTGAAGATGAAAACAACAAAACTTGTTTCACTCCTCCAGGCACAAAAAACACACTAGAGTAGAACCAGGCTGTGACGGCACGTGAGGAAGGAGGAAATGCCAACGGCTGGTGATGTGGGACCCAAATATAAACAAATGACCTGACCAGACATCACTGGAGCACCTGATAGATGCCCTCTATCTGACAGGAAGAGCAAATAGTGGATGCTAGTTACCAGTTCGGTTACATGGTGGAAAAGGAGCACTCTCAGCAGCTCAAGCCAGGATATAGAATTCCAGGTAAAAAATATTTCACAGTTTTACAATGTGACAACACAGGTCCACCCTAAATCATACCCCACTTTATCATCCTGGTGGACACTAATGCCAAGTGTAAAATACAAAATGAAGAGCATGTTGAACACAAAAACACCTGAAACTGAGGCTATAAAGCCACTAGGAAAGTGTTTACTAAGGTCATAGATTTAGGCAGCAGAGTCCCATACACTTTTATTTAACCAAACTTCATCAAGCAATCAGAGGATCTGCCCCACACTGGTCATAAGAAAGAAAATACAGGTTTAACACATTTTTCACTGGATATATATATAGAAGTAATACTAAAAAATCTGTTAGGTGCTAATGAATTCAGAACACTGATTTGAGTCCCAGCTGATCTTTTGCTATTTTCATGCAAAGCAAAATATTTTCCCATGAGCCCTAGCTGCAAGACGAGAAGTTAAAGGTCAATCTTCCTCATTTTATTTTTACTGTATTTGCACTGTGAGCCCGACAAGTCTGCCTTGCGGTCTTGACATGTCTCACTTTAGATCCATTTGTTTTGGGCTTAGCCATAACAAACACCTGAGAGACAGCCTGCCTTTCGGACAAATGGACTGACGTTGTAATATTTTACTCTTAGTACAGAGTGGATCGTTCTCCCGACACATACATGCCTCAATTATCCGCTCTGCTCTGTACTTGCCACACCTCCATCTCACTGTCCTGAATTTCCTTATTGGTGCCACAGCTCCTTCCCACCAGTCCTCTTCATTCTTCCTCCCTCCTTCTTATACCGTCTCTATGCTCCCTCTGAAGCTCTTCCCACAAGTATGTTATCGGTCCTGACTGATTTCAGACACCCTTGATTAAAAGAACGGCCCTGTCTGGGCCACTTTGACTCACACACACACCATGCAGGCAGAAGACCGGCAGAAGAAAGAGACGCTGCCCAAGGTCTGATCTTAGCGCCGGGCCTGTTTGGGCCTGCCTGCCAGCTTAGATGCCTGCAGGGTGCTGGCCGCCATGCTTGAGAACACACACTCTGAAACACATGCGGCCTCCCCTGTTCCCATCAGTGAGCTGAATGTGGCATAACAATCATTTGTTAAGCGAAACTGTAATAATTGCCTGTTATTGTTGGCTGTTGTTGTTGCAAAGCAGCAAAGTTTTGGGGAAAAGTGATAATGACAGAGCACGCTGCAGAGTATGTTACAAAACACACAGATAAGACACAGATCAGGGTTATAAACTGACTGTGTTACTTTCAAGAATTAAATGTAACCTTTTTTTTTTTCCTCTTTTTTTTTTTGCCACTTCAGATTTTCATTGGCTGGCTGTCATGTTTTTTACTTAAGAACCAATTCTAAACTGAAAAGCTCTTCCTCTGTTTCTGCTGGCAAAAGCTGCAGACAAACAGAGCTTCTGTTGTCTGGAAGTGAGAGACAATGAACGTAACCCCCAGACGTGCCTAAAGAATTCAATCCGTAATGATTAAAGCAGTTTTTGGTAACTCATTGGCTTGATTTTGGTAATAGCACCCTCTGAAGCTGCCTGAAATGTCTTCCATCCATTCATGCACACACACACACACGCACACACATTCAATTTAACATATAAAGCATGTGTTAGCACAGACAATAGCGATTTTCTTTTTACTTTTGCATTTTGTCTACTGCACTTTCCCCCGTCCTCCTGCCTCGTTGTCACAATTCGTACTGCCGTGTCTCTTCCTCGTTCTGCTGCATTTGAAGATTCTCCACACAACGTGAACGCGGCCCACTTTAGAGATGAAATGAAAGGGAGGAAAAAAAACAAGACGATAAGTGCAGAGAGAGTTACAAACCACTGTGCTTTGGAAGAGAGGAATGTGGAGGAGGAACACTGGCAGCAATCGCTACTGATGGAATATTCTAGACTTTGATTAAAGACGGAATCAAAGGAGAAACTCAGACTTTCTCTTTTTGTTCTTCTTCTTCTATTCTACCAGCCTCCGACCTCGCCATCCCTCAGCCCAGATTTTTTTTAAGTCAAAGAAGTGAATGAAGCAGAGGATTGTGGGGAAGCAGGCAAGTTAAGAGATGCAAAAAAAAAAAAAAAAAAAAAGCAATCCTTTCATGACTGCAGTGAGCTGGGAGATCAGATGTGTGCTGAAAGCAAGCATCATGTATTCACTGTATTCACAGCATCTGCGGGTGCTAAACAGAAGGAAGATGATGGTGATGAAGCGGCTGGGGACGTAAACAAATTTGCTTTCTTTCTCTCTTTACAGATGATGCCGTTTGCTTTCTGACTTTTTTATCTTTTCTTTTTTTAAGTAATGAGGCTTTGAGGCAGACAGGTTTCAGCAGGATGCCAGCTTCATTGGTGTTTTTTTTTCCTAAAACAAATAAATAAATAAATGAAATATTCTTTTGTGGATCTCTTTCCTGCCCTTTCTTCAGTGACAGAACAGCATCTGCAGCAGCACATTCTGCTGGAACACGAAACAGCTGAGATTGGGAGCGATGTTTAATGAACAACCTGCTGATCCTCATCGGACCTGCAGGCAGACGAGCCCAGAGTTCTAAACTCTCCTCCTCTCTCTGCTGTCAACAACCTGATGACAAACAGAGTTCCTTTTGTGTAAGGAGAAAAAAATAGAAAAGAAATGCAACAATGAGACTGACCTCCAGACAGGCCAGAGAAATAAAACCTGTAATGATTAAAGGACCTTTTAGTAAATCATTGCCTGCTTTGCACTGCAAAACCCTCTCAAGTCTCCTGAAAGAATGGTAAAAGTGGAGGCGGAGGAACAGATAAAGAGAAGGGCAAGCTTTTCCCTTTTTCTTTTTTTAAGTGCAGCAGCCGGTGAAACGATATGTGCTTGAGGCTCATTAAGACGAGAGGCGCTGGATTCATTTAATCTCCCTGTACCCACAAAAAAAAAGAAAAAAGAAAAACGCTTCACAATCGATCAGCTGTGGCCATCTAGGTCCTGATGGCAAAACAGACAGCCGCTCATGCACGTGCGCATGCACGCAGCTCTCGTTAACTTAACAAAACTGTTGCATCGGTCGTTCTCATTAAGTGAAAGACAGACGGACGTGTGATGCTCATTTAAGCTTTAAGACGAGGATTTAGATACACTCTCCCTCCTTGGTTTCATTTGCCTGGCATCATGCTCCTGCACTTCTGATCCGATTAGGATGTTTGGAGGTGTACAGCGCTGCCGCAATGAGATTTGGATTAGCGGCAGCTGAGGATTCGGGTCGGGAAGCATACATCAGACCTCGGCTGGGAAAAAAAAAAAAAAAAAGGGAACAGAAGTTCACTTTAAATGAGGAAGCAGTTGTGTGCCAACTAATCTCACATCAGATAAAGACATAAGACAAGCTCAGCACTACTAAAATAATGAGATTTGGGAGTGCAGCAAACATTCCTGCAATGGACTCCAAAGGAACAGGAAAAACCACAGAGTCTACACAGCTGCAAACAGACACGTTCTTCTGAACTGTCTGAGAACTAAAGTGAAAACACTGAGCCTGCACAATCTCCCAATCCTAAGGAATCAACACACACACACACACACACACACACACA
>NW_024582690.1:181671-184459 GCF_018398535.1 Haplochromis burtoni | reverse complement strand
GTTGGGACAACAGCCTGGGGGTGTCCGATTGACTATAGGTCTAACATGCAGCACACTCTGTTCATTATTACATGTGAGCAGGATGCTCAGGTGTTTAAGAGGCATCCCAGAATGATGTGGTTCAGAAACCAAACCCGCAGATTAAGGAAATGAAGCTGAGGCCTCTTTGTCCGTCTTCACACTTCAACACTGAGCTGGGAGCAATTAGCCACTTACGGCAATTGTGGTGAAACACACACACACACACACACACACACACACACACACACACACTCACTCAGGACTGACTGAGAAACACATGTTCTTTCTCCCGTATCTTGTATTCACGATCTGTCGCTGTCCGAAGCACACATACACCTCAGGTCTATCCCATTACATGAGCCCCCAGGCCCAGCTTGCAGGCTGAAAAGCCCAATTTGTTTATTCCTGTGGGGATTACGGGAAGGGAGGGTAGAGGGGGTGAAATGCATCTAACAGAGCGCAGGGGCCCCCTCGACCAAAGCTCTTTAATTACTGCTCCTCCTTGCCACCACCCCCCCATCCCTCCCCAACACCACAGCCTCCCGGAACTCAGCCACAATGAACTTGAGCTACAGTTAACTGCACAGCCACTCTCGAGGTGTGTGTGTGTGTGTGTGTGTGTGTGTGTGTGTGTGTGTGTGTGTGTGTGTGTGTGTGTGTGAGAGAGAGTGAGAGTGAGAGAGAGATATATGGACAGAAAAGGAGTAAGAAAGATCACCAACAAAACTCCCATCCCCCATAATACTTCTTTCCTCCTCAAAGCATTCCAGCTTGGCAGAGGCCAGCACAGAGCAGCGAGCTTCGACTAAACCAACATCATCCAGCTCATCACACCAACACCACTGCTTTACCTGTACAGTTCATACACCTGTGTAAAGAGCAACAAGAAGACAGTCTCAAAAAGACACTCCTTTATTCACATATTAATGAGAGTTTTAGTTTTGGAAAGGTTGGAAGATGCAGCTGCTTAAACTTTTTCCTCAGCGCAGCATCCCTCATAATTGATCCGTGCCAGCCAAACAACCAGCAAGAATACCTCCTAAAGGGCTAATAACAAGGAATGTTTACAATATTATTATAAATATTAATATTTATAACCTGCTGATGTGGTAGACTTTAGAACTGCTCACTTTCACTTTGCTTTCAGTTTCTGTAACTCTCCCTCGTTGCATTTTTTTTTTATATCTCCATAGAAAATATTTCTATGGAGAGTTCCTGCAGTTATGGTGGTTGTTCCACCATGCACTATGCAGCTAACTAGGCTAACCCCCAGGAAAACAAAACAGTTATCCTCTTCCTCTTTCATAACTGAAATTCAATGGGAGAAACGCTGATGCAGTACTATAGTAAGTAAAGAACATTTCTTTCACATTGGTAAGTAATTCCCAAAAGGGAAAAAAAAACAAAAAAAAACAAACAAAAAAACCCCACAATTTAAATAAATCACACATCTTTAAAAAAATATGTCAGAAACTGGAATGCAAATAATAAATAAACAATAACAAAAGAAAAAATCTGAAAACTCAGACATCATCTTTCTACAATAGGTTACTTTTGTAGAAGCAGGACTATGTTGGGTTATATTTGTGCTTCACAGATGGTGACTGATTTAAAAAGAGCACCAACCTAACCAGCATCACAATCGTCTAATTAACTAGCCTAAAGCTTATTTCAGCTCCTCCCACACAAAGGGTCGCCACAGTGTATGGATCCAAGTATTTGCTTTGGCAGATTTGTACATCAGAGGCTCTTCCTGGATTCGTGTCACCAGGGATCTTTCCCACGTTAGATGAATCTGTCTAACCACTATACTATGGCACCACAGACAAACAGACCTGCCTGAAAGTGACAAAAATAGTCAGAAAACAGTGTTTTTAAGAGGCAGGTGTCAGGTAATTTCAGCTATCATCTCCTAAGTTAGCAGTGGTAGCACCTGCAGCATTCTTTCCTTGCAGACTGATATCTGAACTGCTCAGGTTGCTCTGGTCTCGTGGTCGGTGTACTGTGACGCAGCTTAAATGCAACCGTTCCTTCTTTGGATCAAAGTACTGCTGAACTGTGCTGTTTGCACCACTGTCGTGTGTATTTGTTTACAACTGTCCATCATTAAGACACAGACAGAGAAGGATGCTGTCATCTGTCTGTGTCTAGATAACATCTCAGACCCAACAGCTAGCTGAGATTTTACAAAAACAAACTATGGCTAATTCGTTCAACTAGTGGTACCAAATTTTGTGTCCCACAGACAAAAACAATTCTGCTTTATCTCCAAAACTGACATCAATCAGATACATGTTGCCCGTAAAAGATTATATAAATTTCCCTCTGCAGTGCTGTGCTGTTCCCACAATGCCTGGTGGGGCTCCAAACAAAAAGACCCCGGGCAGCCTCGACCACAGTTAACCATGTTAAAGAAACAGTGGAGCAACTCTTTTTCTTCTTTGTGCACTCATTTCTGTGTATTTCACTCACTCTCCCCCTTTCTTTTCTTCACCCAACCATCACTACCACCAACCTCCTCTCACACGAGGAGGTACAGAGGAGAGAGGAGAAAGAAAAACAGAGGGTGGGGGGTAGGCTCGAAGATTGATTAGAGGCAGAGAGGAGAAATGGTTGAGTTGCACATGAAACACAGAAGCAGCCAGAGATGACTCTATTCACACTCATTAAAGAGCACCTTTCAAAGACCTCCTTCCCACACAGATATATGGAAAACAATTGTTTCTTCTCTTAAAGGCACTCTGTCAGCATGAAAATTGCTTTTTTT
>NW_024582690.1:174902-181651 GCF_018398535.1 Haplochromis burtoni | reverse complement strand
GGGGGGGGGGGTTTCCTAGAAAGACTCCAAACATCTTGCTGCACCTCACCAAAAAACAAAATCTCAATCTGGCAGACTTTCTTCTTATATACAATCACTAAGCTTAACTTTGATACCAAGTTTATCACCTAGAAAAAAATAAAAGGCGTACTGCTAAACGACACGGCTCAGATCTTTTGGCCACTTAGACATCAAATGATTGGTCACTGCCTTTTTGAGCTTACCATGAAAACACATTTAAACTAACTTTAGCAATAAATCTCTCTTTTTCTGTAAGTACATTTATTATTGCTGCTCTTTTAATACATCTGACACTAATTTGACACATCTGACACAACATTGTCTTTGTCAAGAGCACTTGGTGAACCCCAAATCTACTACTGTTTTCAGCTCAAACAATTTCAAAACTGTAAAAAACACCAAACAGTGGCAACCTCTTGTCCCCATGCCAGGCTCCCACCACGATTTTGATGATGAAGGAATGAGAACAGGTGGCCCAGTGGCTCCAGACGCATTGACACGCAAGTAATCATCATGACAGGGGGATTTGGACCCAGAGCAGACCGCCAGAGGAAACATGATATCCCCTAACATCATGCTGGACGTTTGTTCCACAATGACACGTTTTTCTGTGCTTGGACACACATTGCAAATACATAGGGTTTTTTAATAGTTTGTTTTTATTTTTTTAACCTCTGATTATATCACATTTTCACAATACACAGTATTCTGAAGTGTTATGCATGATGCAAAAATTTGGCGTTATTTCCTGTGATTGTTAAGTGAAAGTATAAAAATAATGCTGCAAGAACTCCTTGGTCACATTTGCACTCCTACAGCCTGGCAGTTACCTACAGTATACAAACTTCACCAACACCAACAGAGGAAACAATCACAGTCCTGCCCTGAGTGCTTTCTAGGAAGCGTAGAGACACTACAATGAGGAGCACTGGGCGAAAAACACAAGAACGACTTTGGACAAGAACACAACTTCTTCCAGGATTTCATAATTTGGCCTCTTTTTGTTCTTCAATGTGCGTACTGTAGACTTCTCTACAAATACCAGCTCAGGGCTCAGCATCTTTGAACTTAGTTAACTAAGCTGCCACTGATAGTGTATAAGCTCAACTTCCCCTCAACTAATCCCCTCGTAACGGTTTGCCTTGATAACCTTTTCCCTTCGTCTCTTCGCAGGCCCTTTGGCCTTTCCATAATTTCATCGTACATGTACAATGACAATAAAGGGCTATTCTATTCCTCTCTTTCAGTTGGTTTTTCTCTGCCTTCTGCACCAACTGGACCTTTAACCTTGCTCTATTTGTTATTCTCTTCAGCGTTCAAGTTCCTCCTCTCTGACCCTGGCTCAATTATTCCTTACTCGTTCCTTAGTGCGTCGTCAAAGAGTAAAGACCGCAGTTTTATAGCACTGGCTATGTTTTTTTCCCCTCATCGAACAGACATGCGGTGGCCTCCAGCTTTAGGACATCTCATCCTGACGCCAGCAGAGTAGCCCATCTCTTTTTTATTTGCCTCTTCAGTTACAAGAGAGACGATTGTTTAAGCAGAGCTGTGTTCCAGCCAAGACCTGCTATAAATCTGGGCTGATTTAGACTGCAGCAGCTTCCCGGAGAAGGCCATGGCTTTGGGCATACACTGAGATTTGATGTGCTTGATGGTCTGCCAGGGGATTTAGCTTAAGCTAGTGTAAGGATTTCAGTCATAACATTAATAATACAAATACTGCATCAATGTTGAAGCACATATAGTTACGGTTTGTGTGTCTAGGTGGAATACAGGGTAAAAAAAAAATCTACCTGGCTATATGTATTATTCAGGGGTTTTTTTTTTACATTATTTTATTTATAAAAAACTGTAAGGCAATGAAATCCTAGAAAACTAATGTCATTTCGCACTGACGCTGTCCAGAGCCAGTCTGACATAAATAATGGAGAAAAAGACACACTTATGTTACATTATACACATTGTCAAACCACCCAAGATTAACACCGGAGCTACCAGCTAAAAGTGTATGCATCCATAAGCTCCAAGTAGCATATCAGCCATCAGGGCATTTGCAAAGCTGGTCAACGTCCTGGGAGGAGCTTTGGGATCAATGGGCCTGCCAAGCGGCATTAGTCCTCCTAGCCCACAGGATCCGTCTCTGCACACAAGAGCACAGGGACTTTAACTCTGATCTTATTTATGTGCACACAAAGGGCAGCACAAGGGGTCTTTTGGTGGGGCCTGTTCAAACAGAAGGCCGATGCGGATGGCTCTTTAAGGGGGCCGGCCTACATTGACTCTGGGGAAGAGAGAGTGGCTGACAGGTCAGTCTTAAAGCTTTAAAAAATGGGGCCGGGATCAAGGGGTACCGAGGAAAGGGAGAGAGAGGGAGCCTCAGCCTTCTCCCTCTTCTCCCCAGAGACCGGAGGGAGGCTTAAAAACAATGAGTCTGTGCTGTCGAGCTAAGAGGAGCCAAGAGTGAGTGCTGGCTAGGGGGACGTTAAGGCAGGGAAGGCTGCCTTGGCTGGTGGGGCACAGGGGACGGATGATCTAGAAAAAGGGCCTCCACCTTGTCCCAGCTGTCGCAAAACCCGGCACAAGTATGCGTCACATCTCTCCAACACTTTTGCCTCCTCGGACCTCTGTCCCCTGTGCAGTGCTAAATCAAGAAATGACCCAGCCCCTCTCCAGGCTGGCAGGGCAGGCAATGCTTTGGGGGATGAAGGGCAAAAGATCAAAGCCCTGAGGAGAGCACCACAACAGCTCCATCCAGCTGGACGCTTCACTCCTGTCACCTTAGTGTGGGGGGTGCTGACTAGGGAGCCGTTTTGTGGGTGGGGGTGGGTTTCAGAATCATAAACCAGCATGGCACTAGGTTGTATAGCATGTGGGTGTATATGTGTGTTTATGAGGGAAAGAAGGAGGGGTTGGCTAAAGTCAGATGTGACACTGTGTGAGCCAAAGCAGAGATCTGTCATGGCTGCCATTGTTGCTTAGCAATGAGACGAAGACAAGGAGATAGATCCAGAAAAGAAGTATGCCGGGGCAAAAAACTAACAGGAGGAAGAGAAGAGGGCAGAAAAGTAGACTGAGTGGAAAGAAAACCTCAAAAAAGATCAACATAAGTCGAGAGCCGGGCGCACGTGTTCTCTCAGCTCTGAATCCTAAGAAACCCACGTTCCTATATTTTTATGTACGTGCAACGCACATCTGCCCATGTGGTTGCGTGTGTGTGTGTGCGCTCACCACAAAAGGCTCCCAAATTCAAGCAACACAAAAAAAGTTGCCATGTCGTTCGTTTTATGACTGCCACAACCCAAACGTGACCCACTCACCCCACGTCCACTGACCTGGAAGTTACGTTCATTTGGGGCAGCCATTTCCTGGGTCTATAAAGGAGAAAGCGGAACTGAAGGAGACCGGGGGTGAAAATGGAGGGGCAAAATCATTAACTGCCAGCACAATGACCGTAGCTGTGTCCGAGTCCAACCCAGTGTTTTGGAGAGGTCAACCTCTAAAGATCTGACAGTCCCACAAGCAACACTGAGCCTTCACTAAGGGGAAAAACAGCCCTCTGACAAGACTACAGACAGAGGCGAAGAAAGTCTATAAACAGCTGGCTGCTCACAGACAACAAAGGAAAAAACTGCCAGAGGCACCCGCTTGCTTCCAATGAGTTAAAAACTGAGCCAAACTGAATGAGTTGCTGCTTTGAGAATCATGCATGATAATTCTGGTGTATCAGACAAAAAAAAAACAAAAACAGAAGATCTCCGACCTCAGCTACCGTCATTGGAACATTTCCTCATTCTTGCACTTCAGCTATCAGCCTTCTTGGTCCCATAGCATCAGCATCCAGCCCCAGGGGCCATGAGGTAAGGCCATGCTGGAGTCAGAAACTCTTGTCTGGGCATGACAGTCTGGCGCGGTTGTTCCTGGCTTTGAACAGATCTAGAACTTGAGGTCTGCCGGTAAAGCAAGCTCCAGAGCAGTCAAGGTTACATCAAGGACCAGACAGTCAGACTCAACTGAGAAACTCTGGCAAAGCTCCAATCTTCTTTTCAGTGCCAACTACTGCTTAAATCTAAGCTACGTTCAAGCCCAAGTCCAGTATGGCCGATAACATTCATGGTACTCTATCAGTGTTGCTGTCCCTCATCCCCAAGTCACCCCGTGGTGCTGTCCCAATGTTCCTGCAAGGGTTACCAAATATAAGACGTGGTTGGAAATAGCTCAGATTAGCCTTTGGCAAAGTCAAATGTGTGTTAGAAGAGATGTGTGTGTGTGTGTGTGTGTGTGTGTGTGTGTGTGTGTGTGTGTGTGTGTGTGTGTGTGTGTGTGTGTGTGTGTGTGTGTGTGTGTTGGATAAGGAAATAATCAAGTGGCTGGATAGGAGACAGGGAAGAGAAAGAAACTCAATAAATAACAGCTAAGAATCAGAGGTGAGGCACTTACTCTTACCCTTCGTTCACCTTCAATTTTTCTGATTTCTTTTGGGGTTTACTATATATCATCACTTCAATACTTGACAGTTCGTCCGGTGCTGTCTGACAGAGCCACATCTGAAGTGGTTATAAAAAACTATCAAGAATAATAAACCTATTTATATTTCAAAGTAAATGGAAGACCGTAAACTAAAGCACAACACAGCCTGGTAAGAAGCTAGTATCGCAGCTGTGTTATGTGCAGGTTGAATCCAACACTGAATTAGAAATCAATTCCTACTCAAAAAGGCACCTTACGGCGGAAACGCTTCTATGTCGAGAACCTCTCAGCGGAGTGAATCAGTTACACGTTGATGGTTCAGCTTCCTCTCGTGAAGCCCACACACTGAGATATAGATGCACATGTAGAGCCAAAAAAAGGGATGAGTATATTTAGAATCTCTTCCTTTTGATGTTCACCCCTTCGCCTCCCCCAGCCTGCATCTCGCTTTCGCACTCTCTCTCCCTTTCTAGTGCCATTGCTCTGCAGATAAGAAGCGCTTCTTCTCTCCCAGAGGAATGGAAATATCTGCAAGGACATTGTAAACACAGTAAACAGGGCACAACACCATTAAGTTGTCCGTGACTCAGCGCTGGCACAGACATCCTGAGCTGCTGCTGCTGCTTTTAACAGGAGCAGCAGCAGCAGCAGCAGCACACTTGTCTTTAGGAAAGATAAAGCAATTTCAGTGCAGAATGGGAAGCATATTTGATGTAGCTGCTTTCATGTCACTATTCTTTGGTCTCGTTGACCCATAATGCCTTTTTTCAAAGTGATCCAAGTTAAGCCGATCTTTAGAAAAACTAAACTGCTTGATAGGTCAGCAGCCTTTCAAAGCACTAAAGCAATGAGACGAGTAAAGAGATGCTGATGTGTGTTGTGAATGATTTTTTTCTTTTTTACTTTTTTACTTTAAATACTATTTAATAGACTTGTCGAACATTTTAATAGACCGGGCAGCAGCAGAACAGGACGAGTTGTATTTTAACTAAAAGTGTTTGGATCAAGAGTAGTTTGACAAGAAAGCATCAGCACTTCTCTCCTGCTATTCATCACAATTAGTGCAAGCATTGTTCTCAGGAAGAACACAACAGAGCACTGCTGAATTCAACATGCCTGGGCTCCTTCTCTTCAAGAGGAAAACTAAGACAACTGTAAGCCTAAACTGTATAAAGAACATAAAATCAATTGCTGAACATTACCATTTGCTAAATAAATACACCAGTTTTGTTTCAAAACAAATAATCACCGCTAGCTGAAAACATGGAATGACAAAAGGATTAGGTCCTAATTTGGTCTGAAGCACTTCCTTCATACTCTCTGTACAATGTTGCACGTTTCAATTGGATCTGAACAAATTAGTGGTGCATCATGTGTTGCATCGGCGTTAGCCAGTCTGACGCTGCACTGAATGGTGGCTCTGTTGCAGAGCAGCGAGCCCTGAGCCGTCTGGCTGATAAAGAGCACGAGGTCAGCACTTGATGTACCCTGGACATTGTCTTACTTTTTATCTCAGTGCTCTGTCAGTAGTCCGTTCGGGTAAAAAAAAAAGGACTTAAGGAAATGGAAAAACTACCATTTTTGTGTCTCATACCATATGACCTGACCAACAACTTTGCTGAGAAGAGACACAAAAACTAATTATTTGAATTAAAAACAGGTTATTTCAGGTTCTCGCTGCCTTTGTTCTCTGTGAAGTTATTTAGGTCAACTTTCCATTTATTAGTGATCAAAGATCAAGGAGTATCAGATGAAGTGTAGCTGGGCCAAAATAGCAGAGGCCCATCCAGGATATTATTCGCATATCAAGTGAGAGTTCTACAAAAGCCATGGCTCATCTCTTCATGCTGCAAACACCATTCCTAATTCTTGCTGGTGCCGACCACACCACTGTGTATTTTTGTGCTGGAGTAACAGCTGTGAAGCAAAATGATACGGAAGAATTGACTCCAACCTACACTGGGCCGCATGAAGGACATTTCACACTCCAGTTGCTCCTACTGAGAAGGCACCAGAAGGTAGATGACAGGTACAGCATCCACCCATCATCCTGACTGCCGCTCCCTTCCTGAACACGAGCAGAGGTTAGAAGCAGTTCAAGGGTAGGGGGAGGATTTGTTTGCATTCCTGGGCCGTTTCTGTGCTACCTAAGTGGTCAGACAGGTGTTTGTGCATCCTGGAGGCACATAACCTCTGCGTCCTCCTTGGAAGGGGGACAGGTCACTCGATGCGGGGGAAGAGCGCATTTGTGCACAAGGGGG
>NW_024582690.1:148137-174882 GCF_018398535.1 Haplochromis burtoni | reverse complement strand
GGGGGGGCGAAATGATCAAGCACACTCCTCCGTCAAGAATAGCCTTCACCCAAAATCCCCGAGGCAGGAAGAGGAGGAGGCAGGGTGCTGACACCCTACACCTGAGCCCGAGTGGGTAGTGCAAGCAGTATGCAAGTGGCATTTGAGAGACTGTGTAGCATCAAGCCTTCAAGTAGACACCGAAATGGTCACAAGGGTTTCATTCCAATAGCTAGTTCATTTTAAATGTGGTTAAAAAGAAAATCTCGAATAGGTTTGAAATTGGATTTGACATTCTGATTCATTTGTTTCAAAAAATAAAATAAAAACAGTCTCATCCCAAAATCTAAACATCTGCTCCTTGGCTAGTTTGAAAAAACAGGGCCAGCAGAACAACTAAAACTGACTTCTAATCAGCTTATCAGATAAGAGTGAGTAATAAAATTATATCACATTTGCTAATCTAAATTAGTAGAAGTCACAGCGCCACACAGCTTGGTGTCAGAGGGGAAGCTAGCAGAGAACAAAGCCGTCAGAGCAGTAGACTGCTTGTATGGCTCCGTCACATACAAACTCGCAGGCCTCACTCATAAATCAATTCTATCCGGCTGAGGTGGCAGAAGAGAGCCAACACTAAATCCAATTATAAAAGGAACTGGCACCACTCAGCTTGATGACAGTATCCACCTTAACGCCCGAGGGGAACGGCCGTATGAGGGGTGCCAGCTTCAGCTGTGGCACCAGAGACGAAGGCAAACAACAGGGGGGGAGATGTTGGGGGTACATATGCGCATTTATTACAATCAACAGGCTGAGTTGAGTGGTTCCTAGCTGGTGTGAGTATGTTTTTGTGGCACTCTGCCAGAGACACATATCTAAGGGCTGGACGACGATCACCAGGCACCAGCTGAACCTTTTTATTCCCGCAACTGCTGGGCAATAAGACTGCACCCTGGCACCTGTCTCACATACACGCACACACCCATAACATAAAAACGAACACAACAGAGGCAAATGCAAGCGGCATGAGAGAGACTCACATTTGAGATGCAGCACCTGTCGAGGATTTGCTATGAATGAATGCAAATGTACAGGAAGGAGACACCTCTGATTTCCTAATGCCACATGTCGTGACCTTTCTCTCCCTGCTACAGGATTAAGCTCATCTCAGAGTCCACCCATGCACCTAAAGCTGAGCGTAAAGTTAATGAAAAGTTATTATGAGTACTGCAAAGAGTAAAAAGCCTTGAGCCTTTTCCACTGCTCTAACTGAAAAAGGACCAAACAGCAACCCTATTATATGAGCATTTTCAGAAGCAAGTGTGTTTTTTTAAACACCGCTCTAAAACGTGCTTTTGTCTTCGTTTAGCTTCCAAGGTTACAGCAATCAGTCGAGCATCTAAAGTCGTCAGCGGGAGGACACGCAGTCACAAGGGCCGCTGACTGATATTGTCAGGAGCTCTTTAGAAGTTTTCTCCAAATGCTGTTTATATCAAGTGAACACACTCTGCAGGAAATTTAAGTTCCACAAGCCACTGTATACAGTCCTTAGGTTGAAGGCTAAAGACCCCGGGCTACAATTCCAGTCTTGCTACCAATTGTAGTATAGAAGCAGGTAAGAGAGATGAGATTAATAGCAAGGCATGGACATGTGTGTATAGCGTGTGCTTTTAGCTGATCTGGGTCATATGTATAACCAGTATTTAAATACCTTAATATTGCATGCACAACAAACTCGACAAAATCCAACAAAAAATCAACCTTTGAAATGAAATTTGATGAGTGAGCAATTCATTTCAGTGTGGTCTGTATGGTAACAGTTGTGCCTCTTGGTGAGATTGAAGCCATCCGACTAACAAAGTTGGATAAAGACTGAAAAATCAATGTGCAACTCTGGACACTAACCATCGTCTTAAAACAGTCTTGCATGCTGCTCCATTCAATAGGACTGAGTCCAGTCCTGGCTATGCTTTATGCTTAATTGAAGCTACTGCAACTTAGCTCTCCACCTCCTAGTCCATATGTGGTCACTTCTGGCTCCAAATGAGCAAAATAGTGGCAGTCAAATACTAATATCGAGCCTTCAAAACATGGAGGCCAGAACAATCAGGGCTGCCACAATGACTACATATTTTACCAACAGTCTGTGATGTGGACCCCAAAATTGTATCTGCTCTATTCCCAATGACTTCATAGCTTAGTAACAATGGACACTCTAGTAATCTGGCACCAAAGCGATACTCATGTCTTCCTTTGTCCATGCAGGAAATGGCATGAAAAAACCACTGTCTTGAATGCAGATATACTATAAGGATTGGCTTTAAGAAAACCACATAACCCATCACTGTTACCAGCAACAATCAAGTTGGACCAGCAATCAAATCCTTAGTTCTCATATAAAACAACAATTATGCCCATATGGGCTTGTAGCGTCATTGCCATTTCTGTCGAAAGAACACAGGCACACAAGCCCAAGGCCTCCCGGGTTGAAGGCCATATATACACAAAAATTACGAAAGACAAAGTCAAGCAAGTCTTTTAGAGAACCCTTTTGGGCCACGACTGATATGGAACAAGATCTCTAAAATAAATGTGAGCTAAGTTAAAATGAGGACAATGTGAGACGATGGACTTTGCCCAACATAGACTGATTTGTCTCTTGATGGCCAACGCAATAACTTTAGTAGGCGATTCTCAGAATAGAAACCCCATAGATCAACCACCTAGCAACAAAAGTGGAAAATCATGCTGACCCAATTAGTGTCGACTCTCAGCAGAATATTGTTATGGCCCGCTTCAGTTCACTACCATTCAGGCAGATGGCTCCCCTGGTTCTGGATGGGAGTTTTGTTGTTGTTGCTTTTCTTGTTATACTCTTCCATTAATTTTGGCTCATGGCCTAAAGGATAACTTTGGCCCCTGGGAGTGCTACCGTAGCTCTCAGCTCTCTTTTATTCTTCCTGTATGTCTATGCCTTTTCTTTTTTTTTTAAATGACAAAATATATGGGCTGTGATCCATCTATTGAACTTTTCAAAATACATTTAAAAGTACAAGGCACCAAAAAGATTTGCAATTCTCTGTTTTTCAAAACTCCATTGTTTACTTATGATTTTTTTTTTCCAGGATTTTCCAATAATGTGGCCCATCAGTACAATACTGTTTGGCAGCCGACACAAAAATCTCTGTACATTTTCCTTCGTTTTGAAAGCAACATTATAGTCAAGACATATAAAAATAAAAAGCCAGAACTCCAAGATAGACATTCACATGAAATTCAACCTTCCCAACAAGTATGAGCCAAATCACTTTAATACATCAGTATCATATCACTTCGATAAAGAGATCTGAGCTTCAAAAGCCTTGACAGACTTGACTTTTCAAACATTCCTTTAGCTCTTGTTGACCCCTGTTGTAATCACACTGCTTCATTCGAGACATTCAATGCATGTGATTAAGACAGGGAGGTGCAAGTTAAATCAGAAATCCAAGTGCAACCTTGCAAGCAGACAACACCGAGACAGACAGCCTTTATTTGTGAGAAAGCTTTCAGTGTTTGGCGAGAGAAGAAACATGTTCATCTGACACTTTGTGTAGCAAACACAATCATGCATGCCTACCGACAGACAGTGGGTCAAATGAGGATTACTCTGCTACTGAATAATGTATTGCTACTTTAAGCATAGCAAGTGCCACATATAATTCCAACGAATGTCTCACAGTTTCCACAAAGAGCAGGCATGAGTTTACATTTGAGCTGTGATTTGACTGTTTGCTTCAGCAACGGTTAAGCCACCGTTGCCTCAACAGTCCTTTAGCCCTGTTTATTTTTTACCAGTCTGTAAATGTAATAAACATGAATACAACACTGTCTGCTACTTATTATAAACTCTGTCCATAAAACAATAGCAGACTTTTATGGCACTGACTCTCAATCAGTGCACGGTAAACAAGGCCCGTTATCAGGCCCTGCTAAGCTCAGCTCTATTCTGATGGCGCTGTTATGAAACAGAGTGGGAGTTGTAGTATTATACATAGCTGCCTGTGTGTAGGCCAACTCTTTAATCAGTCACTGTAATTGCCGGGATGGACTTTGAACCACAGACATATTTGTCTCCGCTTTTCATCCATGGCTAAACAACTCGGGGCCCGGCAGTGCGCGGCTCCCGTCCCAGCCCCGCAAGCAGCCAAGCATGGAGGAGGAATGGAGGGGTCACAAGAAGAAGAAAAGAGTTTTGGCTGAGAGTGGAAAGAAGAGGAAGAGAAGAGGAATAGAGGGGGTGGAGAGGTACAGAAAAGAAGGAAGACAGCAAAGTAGAGGCGGTGAACGGAGAGGACATGATGGTACACAAGTCCCTAGTGGCAGATTGAGTGCTTTGAGGAGCCCAAACAGAGCTCTCCTCTGAATACTAAGACTTTTCATAGAGGCAACACTGCTACAGAGATGCAAAGCCTCTCCTCTGAGGCCCCTGCGATATATGGGGGCTTTCAATTGCTTGTGCAAGAGCAGGTCTAATTGGAAGCTGAGGCGATATTAGAAGGGGAGCTGAGGAAAAGAAGAGAGGCAAGGAGAGGTGCTTGATTTAAGGGCCCATTGTTTTAACAAGTACATTCTGCCTCCTCCTCCTTTCTCCTCATGGCCTCCGCTTCAGATGCCCACACTCCACAGAGTCAAAAGGCGGCGTGTAGCCCCTCTGAACGAAAAGGGGCCGGGCTTGTTTTGACACTTTGTCCTTCTTGGCTTCTGTGAAAAGGCCGTTGCTTCTATGGGCCACTCGAGTTCATTAGGAAGTGCTGCTCTTTCAGTCGCGTCCCCATTCCGGCTCCAGGTTTCAATGGAGCCTCCACAGCCCTTCACTGTTTGTTTAATAAAGACCCTTACCACCTCCACAGCTACCTCCTCCATTTCCCTCATCACAAGCTTAGCTGAGTTGGTGCCTGCAGGGTAGGGGTCCACTGACAGAAAATAGCGAAGAACAAAGAGCATTGGATAGGATGTGAAGAACAAGCGCAAAGACATATAGCAATGGTGGGAAATGAGGGAGAAACACTTTTGCCCTGAACCCATACCGAGCTTCACCTTCATCACAGCGGCAAAGCAACCACTCTCTTGCAGGTTATGTGTGTTTGTGTGTGTGTGCATGTGTGTGTCTAGAATTAGATTTCAGCTCTCGCACTTTTGGGTGACATCACTGTGCGTCAGTATCGATGGGACAAAAGTGTGAGATGTCACTCTAGAAGGGCAAAAGCACTCTGAGATCATATGAGCCCCAAGGAAGCTTCTCTCTGTGAGTGTGTGTCTGTGTGTACATGGAGATAATTGCTGTGGGAGAAGTAAAAGTGGAGTGACTATATACCTGAGCTATTACAGACAGACAGTGTTTGCACAGTCACACATCTTATACAATTGTTCTTATGTACATCAGCAAATTAATGAAAAATACAGCAATCGTGATTTGACAAAACTTTTTGCTTTAATTCAAAGGGTTTACTAAAAATAGTTCCTTAAACATTTAGATTAAGTGGCTCAAAAGTAACAAACTGACATAACTATACAATTTTTTTGATGATTTTAAAACCTCCAAACTATCTGAAACTTTTAGTTTTATCTTTAGTGAATGTAAAACAGGATCTGTTGAGCTGACTGATTCAGACATTTAAAAATGTTACATTTCTTTATCTTGAGGAGGTATTGGGGTTCTTTTGCATTATGTTTTTGGTTATTATTCATGTATACAATGGGGGACAGCCCCGTCAGCTTTGCACCATTTAATTATGTCTGCACAGTGAAATACCATCACTCCAGAAACCTCAGAGTTCACTCTCCTGCTTCTATCAGAAGTACCATCAGCAATAAACGTAACAGACCTAGGTCCACTGGGAGCTCTACATGTCCATACCATAACACTGACTCTGCCATGTTTGACAGATGATACTGTACGCTTTGCTTTTCTACTCCACACTCTTTTCTTCCCCCCTTTCTTTCAGTCAACCTTGCATTCATCTGTCTAAAGAATTTTCTTCCAGAACAATGCAGGCATTTTTAGATGTTTTTTGCTGTTTATTCCTGGTTTGCATCTTGGTGTAGACCCTCTGTATTTACACTCTCAAAAGGCATGCGTTGAGTGCAGACTCCAACAATGAAATGTCTACTTCCTCGACAGTTCTTGACCTCACTAGATGTTCTAAAGGATTCCTTTTTACAGCATCTTGCCAAGTCCACAAAGATCACTCTGCAATCATCCAATTTAGTAGCCTGCCATTTCCTTTGAGGCTTGTTGGTGTTGCTTTGCTCTCAAATCCATTCTTTGTTTTGAGGATTTAAAAAAATAGTTGATATGGGCATTCCTAAAGCCTCTGCTCTCTTTCTGATAGGTCTTCTACCCTGTTAATAGCCTCCTTCAATTACATCCACACTGCTATCACTGATAGAAAAAAACAAGACCCCACATTTACAGTTTCCATGAACAACTATGGAAAACTCCAGACCTTTAATGTAGGTTTCAAACCAAAATGTGGTTTTTGTGTTACAGTTAGGTTATGGTTAGGTTTAGGCTGAGGGTTAGATTAGGCATTCATTTTTGACGCTTAGGGTTAAGGTTAGAGTAAGCATCTAGGGAAAACATATTTAAGTCAATGAGATGTCCTCACTAAGATATGATAGGGAATGTGTGTGCGTAGATTTAATTCCATAGGTGGTACAGCATATGCCTGCTCCTGGTTGATTTGGGTTAAACTGCTGGGCATGGCTGAGCGTAATTACAGTCATAAGCCATTAATAACAGTTGCTCAGTTATGGTAAAATGTAAAAACAAAGGACAGAGGTAACAAGGATTGTGCTAGTGACAAAATTAAGACTACCAAGGAGTCACCCACAGGTACATCTTTGCAGGAAGTCTTTTAAATCCATTTTTGGCCTGGTGACAAGAACAGGAAAGGCGTTCACTTTCAAAACTCTCCCATGTATCCCTAATCAATAGAGCTCACTTTATTCTTATGGTTGTAAAGTAATTATAGAGTGAATTTGGGTGACTTTTATTTAATTTGCCTTTTGTTGTCATTTATTTTTTTCGTGTGCTTTAAACATAGGACTTAATGTTTAAAGAATTGACTGAATGTGCGTGGGGTCTAAGTAAACTCATATCTAACCCTAATCTTATCTAAAGCTAGAGATGGAAGCTGCGAGTGTGTGTGTTCCTAAAAGCAATGTCTGAACAGGTCATTTGTGCATGCAGGCATGTTGAGTGAGGTGAAGAGCCTTCATTAAAGCACCTTTTTAGAGGTAATCTAAGAGACAGCTGCTGTCTCCCATCTGCAGGACCCCCACTGGCAAACAGGAAGGGTGACTGAGTAATCTCAGAGTATAAGGTGCTCAGCAGAAGAGGAACAGAAGATATGATCTGAAAAACATCAAAAGACGCTCTGAGCTGCTTTTTCAGCCAAAACGCTATCTTTTTAGAGTCTAATACAAACCAGGTTTACAGCTTACCCAAAGCATAAAATAGTCCAAAATATGATAGGTATTAACAGAAAAGCACAATGGAAATTTTACAGTACACTGTCCTCAGTAATTTTCAGTTTACGGATTAAAAAAGGACAGTTACTTGATATGCTGTAGTAGCCATTTAAAAGTAAATTCTAGTAGAAGAAAAAAGGTATTTTGGAGTCTGTGCACAAAGAGAGATGTTCAAATCCAGATCTTCTCTGCAAAAGGGGAGAAGACATGACAAAGACGAATGGAAAGGAAGCTAAGGGGGTGTGTGTTCAAACAAACTTGGTGGGCTGAAGATGAATCTTGTGGAGTACAACAAAAACCAGAGTCACGGCTTTGACATCAATTAAGAGAAAAATCTCTCTCAATCCATAAACCGCATTGATGCCGGGCTGTTTGTGAGCTGCCAAGCAGTCTAGAACAAAACATGTGCACGTGCACACACACAAACAAACTTAGTCCATGACCTCAGCGTAGTGAATGAGGTCATATTCAGTTAATAAAGAAGCATGTCTTTCACTGTTTATAGTTATTTATATCTTCAACTCTCACCCAGTCTGCTTTCTGTCTACTGTCTAAATGGTGAGAGGAGGACAAAGACAAAGTGGTTCTTCTATAGTGTTGGCAAACATTAATCAAACAGAGAAACACTGAGCTCCTGTTGGAGACCATATTCCAGGCCAGATCCATTCAGTGCTATACTATAGTATTTATTGATAACGATGTATGTGAAATTGAGTCAAGATAAACTACAGTGGCTGCATACTGAGTATTGACTGAACATGTCCCCCAGTGTGGTTCACTGATGTATTTTTTTAAGTAAAAGATGTCCTATAGCAATGAGTAATAAACCACCTAAATCCCCATTCTAGACCAGAAACAACGTCCCTTGGGGGTTGCATCAAGAAATGCATCCAACATAAAATCGGCCACATCAAAATATGCAGGGCAGCCTGCTGTGTTGACCTCTTATTATTATTAGCTTCAGTCCCGTTGACAGTTATTATTGCACTAATACATTTGTGGGTCTATTTATCTGTTAGGAAAGCAACGCTGCCTTACACATTTCCCTGAAAGTGGAATGCAGCTCATTGATCGATCATCAGATCTTTACTTGGCATCAGCAGCTCTGTATCATACGGAAACTGCAAAAAGGTACAGTACATTCTTAGTAAATCTTTAAAAAAAAACACACACACACACACACACACACACACACACAAGACAACAAAGACATTGTCCAGTCCTCAAAACTTTGTCAGACGTTTCTCAACCCAAAAGCCAAAAGTCATTTCAAAACCATATGTTTGTGTGGGCCCTGCACTCTGCAGTTAACCCATTAGACACGGTGAGTATACGCCTGCACAAATTTCCCTTCGTGCCCCCGCTAAAGACTGAAACCATGCAGACACTGGCCACAGACAAACGTCCTCTTTTTGTCTGGAAAGAGTGTCCCATGATGTCTCGGTTACCCAGATAATGCATAAGAATGAGTGGCTTATTTCAAATTCGTGGCTAAAACCAGATTTAGGGATGGCAAGAGGCCTTTCATGACAACAATCCATTGATGCCACAATCATTTCACACTAATGTCTTCCACCAAATTTGACAGAATGTCATTAATGTCCCTGTAGAAATTTCCCTATGTCACAGTAAGAAAGGATGGAGAATTAAGTTACTATGGATCCGAACGTGTGAGTGACCTTCAGAATGTCTTTGTGTCCCTGCCCCCCTCCCCTGGTTGTGCTCAGACAGTGAGTCTCCAGCCCTGCTTATCTTTCTGTCCTCTACAGCAGACCCCCGCTGAGACAGAGAAGTAGAGTTTATTACAGTCCCCAATAATCTGCAACCCCCAAGGAACTCAGATTCATACTACATGGCCTAAAAAATGTATTTTTTCATTTTCAGACCTGTGTGGTGACAGGGCATGAATTTTATGCCAGAAGAATTATAAAAGACAGCAGATGCTACGAGTTTTGCACTACTTTCAGATTCAAAGAATCACTGTGAAACAATGATGGGAACTTTTTTTGTTCCTAGCACTTAAACATGAAACTAACATTTGTATTAAAACTTTTTTGCTGTCAATGTATCGATTATATCACATGGATGACCAATTTCTCAAATGAGTAACTTGGGGTTTGGTTTTGGGGTCCAAGGATTCAATAGTCAAGCACAGATTGCGATGTGCTTGACTGTTGGACAGACAGTAAGCCTGATCTGTTCACATATGTGTTACCTTATCAGTCAGAAAGCTATGCATTCTCATTTATGAAAAGCAGAAAAAAGAAAATGTGTATTATGGTTGATTTAGTGAAACGCTAATCTATACAAACACATAGCTAACATTAATATGTAGATAGAGGCAAGACTTTTGGTACTAAAACCTTTATGGTTTCCATTTATACTTCAATGGTAGTCCAAGTGCTACTGGCCATCATGTTTGAGCAAGCTTTGGTTACATGGATGCAGACAGAAGGTGGAGAGCAAAGGAGGGCTGATATTTGCCTAAATGTGCTGGGTAACATAAGCTAGTGAATGGAAATCTTTCCATTTCAAATGGAAAGGACATGAAAATCGTGCCTCAGATATCTACTAACTATACTGAGAGTTCCCTAGCACCAGAAAACAAACAAACAAACAAACAAACAAACAAAAAACTCAGTGGGTTAGCCATTGTGTTTCAAGACTCGTGGAATCACAGCTAACAAAACATGTTAAAAATTCTAATTCCATAGCAAAACTGGTGAAATTCACTTGGCTTTGACAACGCCTGAATGTCAAAACTGAAAACCAACAAACCAACATTCAAGGAGTTTTCTGCTTTAAAATCACTGGGTGAAGCACAACCCACAGCTGTCAATCATCCATCCATCCATTTATCCAGTTCAGGATTGACACCTATTCCATAGGGCAAGAGGCGTGGTACAACCTGGACAGGTGCCAGTCTGTCGCAGGGCTGACAATCAACTATATGAAATGTAATGCAAATCACAGAAACCCTAATTCTGCTGATCTCATATTTGCTACAGTGGATGGAGCTGAATATTTTGATCTGACACAGCTTTTTATATCAGTTGCTCTTCCTGATGCAGTCCTTCCAGGGATTTGTGTCTCCTCCCAATGATGAACTGGGGATCTTTTGCATGTTAAGCATACATGTTAACCATTACACCATGGATACAAATGAAATGCTAATAAAATACATTTTAAGATCTGTCCAACCTGGACAGATCTTAAAATGTATTTTGACAGATCAAAGTCTGCACTTTAAATTCCACTAAATGTCATTACAAATATCACAAACAAAGACACACAGATCTTTTGCAGCAAAAGCAGAACAAGTCACAACTTTGGCACAGAGTTCCACCAGTGGATCATTTCTGCTGTTAGACTGGGAACCAATCTCCAGAGTGCTGCCAGCAGTTGACTTTGTTTGTTTCCTTGCTTTTGTGCTGTAAGACCTGACATGTGTAACACTGAATATTAGTGCGCTGAGCATAAGTGAAATGGGCCCAGAGGCAGTAGCATCATGTTCTGAAATCTGAAACGGCCCTGAAGACGAAAGCCACCCTCAGGGGTCTCTCTGAATGGAGTCAGGTCTTGCAGGGAGAGAAGCCGGTGATTTATAGGAAAGCAGAGGGACACGAGGAGAAAAAGGAGAGGGGTTAGAAGTCTGACATTTATCCTTTCGAGAATGTTGGAAGGGGGGCTGGGAATCAAGTAATCACAGGTTACCTCCACTGCTACCTTGGAGGTGCAATTCCATCCCCGCAATTCCATCCCCTCAGCACCGACAGACAAAGCACAGTGGGGGTATCAGGTGGCCCACTTTACCTTCCCCTGGTGAAAGCAAAAGGCTGGCCTACACCAACCTAATGAGCTAGACCAGAGGAGGGCACACACAAACACACTCATTTAGGCCACAAAAATCATATGCACTCATCTAACACAGCAGCTCTAGTCTCGCATCCATTAATGAAACTCTCAATTCCCCCAAAGCCCCCCAAAAAGCTTCTGCCAAAACAATCAAACCTTGCCAAGACTAAAGACAAAGCAGTCGAATTTACTGACCCAAACCACGGCCACATCCTCCACATCAACCATTCCCCGTCAGAGAAAAGTCGTCTACAGAGCGGAATCTGTACCAAAAACAACTTATGGCACGCCATCAATCTGTCTCTAGGCTGAGTTATTTGGAAATATCAACGTTGCAACACCATTAATACCAACACAATTACTCTGAGGACATTTAATCAAATGTGGTGTTGGAGGCATTTTGCAAGACAAAGCCATAAATTTTTTGCTGCAAATCCATGCCTGCAGGTTGTGTGAAAAGGAGACTGCATTTAAATATGTGTGTGTGTTTGTTGGTCCAGGATGAGGAGCGGCAATGTCAAGGGACTAATCAATCTGATAAGGCAATACAGGTGGCAGGGAAGGGCACAGAGGCTGGCAGACGAAAGCAAGCATGGGGCCAAACTCCCCACCTCCCCTTTCGGGCCGCTGTTCCTCCAACTGCCACCATCCACTGGTCTTAGGATTGTTTGACTTTCTTCTCTAAACTTCTACCTACTTCAAAAATCTGTGCCAAAATCATCTGCTATTTGATGAAACACGAATAAAGAACAGTACGAATCCCTGACTAACTGGATATTGCAAAGTACATTTTTATGACTTGAAAAGGGGGAGGGGAATCAAATTTTTCAGACCAAATCTTTTTCTCGTATTTTACTGTCATCGTTGCCTTTCTTTTTTATCCTCTTTGTTTGGCTGCTGCAGCAAATAAGACAAAAAAAAAAAACACTCAAGGAAGGAGGTTTTTTCTTGGATGGCTGCCCAGCTGTCAGATTCATACAGAAGCACCGTCTCACTTTAGTCCTGTTCACTTCTGCAGTGTACGGATCATCGTGTAAGAAGAGCATTTCATCCCATTCCCAAAGGGTCATGGATTTTACATTTTAATGAGGCTTTATTGCCCACACAACAGTGATCGAATGTTTGGCGATCTTCAGTGGAAAGACACCACAGCCTCTGACTCAAACTGCAAGTCTGATTGATAGTTGATCAGTAAATGGACAGAGCACAGTGGAGATCGTGGGAGTTTGTGAGGGGGTGTGGGGGGTTACTGTCCCAGAGCACATAATTAAAGAGTGTAACACTCTCTCCAGCAGACCATTAGTCCAACACAGCCTATTACTGCGAAGCCACTAGACTTAGCTGAGAAGGCATCTTGACCTCAAACACGTTGAGACTCAGTTACCCACACACCCACACTCTCAGTTTGATAAATTATAGCCCTGGGGCATCTTCTGTCAAATGGGACCAGCAGCTGGCCTTCATAATGTCATTTACTGTACACAGCGTAGAAATTATAGCCTTTCCCATTTTATTCATCTCCACATGAACCCATAATGTATATCTTAAAATACAACAGTCAAAAGGGAGAAACTCATATGTCGATGATAGACTGGTGCATCACTTGGACAATATTTATGGCCAAGATGATGAACATTTCATGGTTTAGACCCACTGGAATTGAATTTACTGTCCCCATATAAAGATGCATTTATCGATGTCAGGCTTTCATTCATCCTGGAGTTTCCCCAACCACTGGATGGCTGTGGTATGAGATCCTGCCCTCAAAGAGCCACTAGTCTTAAAATAATCATTCATTAAGTGCAAGTCTTAGCTGTCCGAGTCAAATTACAGTTTGAAAGCTATTTCAGAGCCTTTTCCACACTGACAAAAAAAATGAAAAAAATAAACCAGAGAGGAAATAAATACTAAATTTTTGGGATTCCCAAAAGGAAAGTGCTCAGATTTAAGGATCTTCAATTAAAGACTGGAATGCAAAACCACTATCAAGCAGAAGAATTACAAAGCACTGGAGCTGTGGTGTTTGCTACTCGCCACAATGGAAAATGCCAACAGCAGCAGCTTCCATTCATACCCAGTGCACAATGAAATGTTTAAGACATGATACAGGCCCGGCAGGCTTAATTGCTTTATGACAGAACAAGACTATAATCAAAGGAGCACAGGCCTCCGCCCCTGATAAAGTGGGGAGGTGCAAGGAGGGTGGGGGCATTGATAACCATATCTGGAAGGATGAAAGGACCCGCTATATATAGGATGTCATCCAGGGTGACTTTTGTTTTCAATTGGATATTGACTCTTATCAGGTTGACATTTTAGATACAGTCTTCTGGTGACATTTAGAACTTGTTACAATTACACCAACCTCCATTTGATGTCCGACCAGCCAATTACAGATGTCATTTTCGCTATTCCTGTCAGGTAAATCTTTACACAGCATGTCAGAGTGTGCAACACCCATGTGTGTATGACACTAAGCTCAGTGTGTGCTTGTGCACGTGTCTGTTCAGACATTGCCTCTGCTGGGTCCTTGCATTCCAGCGGCTGTTCTAACATGTTGTAAATACAAGGTGTTAGAGAAACATAGAAAGAGAGTAGTGGAAATATAGCAAATACTGCTGGTTATGGTGTGTCAGTGGGGGTGTGACAGGATCTAAAATATCATATATAAACAGCATGGTTCACCTGCAATCAGGGCGCAGAGGAGTGTGATCCAAATTTGCTTCTTTCTCAGAAGTTATCAGACAAATAAGAGCATGAAGGTCACGTGGCAATTACTCAAATGGATATTTGCACAAAATAAAAGGAGATTTTTTTAAAGCCACTGTGCATCAGCTTATATGCCAGCCAAAAAGCAAATATTCTCTTAAAAATAAAAACCCTTTCATGAGTTACATGACCAACTTTCAGCTTCTAGGTATCCAAGACAACAGACAGATTAGAAAAGCAACAACATCTGGTTGCTTATTCCAACATCAGCCAAGAAATGTGTTAGATCTGACAGAACATCCCCACCATTCACCCACCGCGTACTGTACCAGCCCATGTCCTCAACCTCCATAAAACACCAAACAGTAAATAAATAAATAAGACTGATGAAACCCCATTTAAGCCTAAATCAAAGCGGCACGCCAACATTTAACACACGCGCACAAAATAAACAGGGTACGTGAAGATAAACAAAAATAAAGAAACTAAAATAAGTAATAAAAATAATAAGCTTCACATATACAAAACGAAATGAGTGCTAAAAAATGAATATATATACACATTTTCACAAGTTTTAGGTATTACCATCCAAAGGACTGCTGCTACAGATCTGTGAGCTACACAGGTATGTTTGTCAAACAAGACTTTAAGAAAACAATGAAAACACACTCGAGCACATTTTCCACTGTTTTAACCACCTACATGGCCCCTTCTCTGTTACAGGGAAACTTGGCTGTAGTTTGAATGCGCTTATGAGAAGCAGAAAAAAACAACCTAAAACTAAATTCTAGTGCCAAATAACAGTGGTGCAAAAAAAACAACCCTCCGTCCACCTCTTGCTCGGACCCACTGACATGCAGATCCAAGCCCGGTTCGCGCCGTTGTTGTCCGTGCATTTTCTTACCTGGACTCCGGCTGAGAAGCAAAGTTAGGAGGGCGCCCCACAGCACCGCGGCCAGCTGCATCGTGGACCCCGCTTTTTTCTCGCTTCTCTGGGCTTCCCTTCCCCTTCTTCCCTCCTCCTCCTCTTCTTCTTCTCCTCTTCTTCTTCTCCTGTGCACAATTAAATATCAACGGGCTTCTTTTACAAGAAGACGCTCCGGCTTTCACCCTAACCTCATAGCATGACTGGCTTTTTATCCCCCTTTCTCTCGGCGACCTCCTCCGCCTCCTCCTCTTGTGTGCGATAACGCGACAAAACCGGGATTAAAAAAGTTAACTCTGAGCTGAACGGCTCGGCTACGGTCTCCAACATGTTGTGCTGTGGTTCCCGACTCTGTGGACACGAAAAGGAGCTGTGGACTGTACCATGAGAAGGTTTAAGGGGGTGCTCCGTATGTATGATTCGGTTCCGCTAAATTAAAGTAAAGGTAATTTGCTGAAAATGATTTATTATTATCGTATAATAAGTTTTATGACAGAATAAAGCAATAGTCTCCCTCAAGTTCTTTCTTTTCTAAGTGTTATTTTTCTTCATACCGCTTTCTGTTCCCCTATCCCGAAAGAAATCGAATCGACCAAAAAAAAAGAAAAATCTCTGCTCTCTGTGTCACATTGTAAAGTTGCGTCTTTTTAAAAGGCTGGTGGTCCACAGAGGCGAAAGAAAGAAAGAAAGAAAGAAAGAAAGAAAGAAAGAAAGAAAGAAAGAAAGAAAGAAAGAACAACAACCTGCATTTGGGGCAATGAGTCAACAGCTTTTTTCTCTTTAGGTTTCCTCATTCTTACTTTGCTTTCCTTTTTTCTCTCTTTTTTCTTTAGACATTTGGTTGCAGCACGGGGTGGGGGGGCTTCCCTGTTGTCACTTCAGTCATTGGAGGCAAATGACAGAGCAGTGGTTTTTACAGTGTGGTGTAATGACCATGAGATGAGGTCATTACACAGTCATTATTCAGTAGGCCTACCACAGATTTGCAAAAGTTGCCGGAGGGAAGTAATGGCTATATTAAAAGGTAATTAATTCCAAAATAAGGTCGCTGTGGAAGCATTATTTCTTTCCCCTGAATTAGCTTACAAAACGTTCCAGTGGGGATGACATAGTTACACCACAAATTGATACCATGCAGTTCTGTCCAAAAAAAAGGTCACAAAACTCATTAGGAGACACACATTGCACAACCCTGTGGTAACATGAAAGAGATTCCACCAAGCATAGAGAAGTTTTTAAACAAAATAAAGCGATTTTACCTCAGACTGCAAAACTAGATAGTATATTGTAGCAATTGCACATGCACTGAATTACATTCAGATGAGCTTGTAATCTGAAACATGTGACATATTTTGGAAATATTTATTTATATGTAAAATTCATAAAAAGGCTGATGGTAGAAGAAAACCAGCTTCCCTCCCTCTGCAGCGATTCTCTTCTATTTTCTTCTATTTTGTTAGAAATGTATAAAAAGAGAAGAAAAAAATCCCTGTTTCGTAAATATCCCAATCACACCCTTGTTAAAGGGTCCCAAATTGAATACAAATTACATTTGCGGTGGTTGAAAATCAAGGCTAATTGTAAACTTTGTGTATTTTTTTTATTTTTATTTTGCTTCAGCCTGACATTCATTATGTTTCTGCACTGCAGAGAGCTGGTGCCAACGGCGGCAGAAAAGAAGGACAAATAGCTCTACAGAAGATGCTCAGAGTGCAGAGAGTCAGTGCAGAACGTGGCTTTAGCGTCAGTGAAAAGTTATGAAAAGCTTACAGTAAGCCTCTAAAAAACACTCATGAAAAAAGCAAGGTTTGCAGTATGACTGTAACCACTGGGTACTTGTTAGCTGCAGTGAGTTGTGATACTCAGAATTTTGTTGGAATTTATTATAAGAGTGTGACTGCATATTTACAATATGAAGATCAAATTTTAAACATACTGCCCAGCACACTCACATGTCCACAGTCTCTTTGACTGGAAGCAAGGCTTTAGACTCCACTTTCTAATTATGAGGCAGCTTTAGTTGGGATGTGAGCTCCCGCCTTCCTAAACAGGACATCATCATTCAGCACACGCATCCTCTCCACTCTCTTGCGGCGTATCCATCAGAGTATTACATTTCATCCCAATAAAAGTGCTCTGCAATGTCACTTATTCTTGATTCGATGCAGAGCATTTTAATGAACAATGCTTTGGACAAATGACTTAGGCTGTCTTAAGAGAGAAAAAAACATTAAGCCACTGAACAGTTCACTCATTTATTGCTTTTGTAGATAACAGATCTATATCTTGAGATTATATTTGTGTGTATAAGACTCTGTAAGAGTATAAATATACAAGAGGCACAAATACTACAGTGTAGCACAGTGGCACATTATATAACCTTTAAGGAAACTACTTCCTTCAGAAATGTTGGAAAGACTTTGAGATGAAGGGTGGTGCTGCCACTCAAGCTATTAACAAACGATCCTTAGATGTAGCTGGATGCAAAAGGTGTATCCTCTGCCAAGGCCAATTCCCTATTTAGCACTTTTAAAGAAAGTAATGGAGATTTACACAAAAAGTGTGTGGGTTCTCCCTGTGCTTGTCCATCACTAAGTTACATGACATTCAACTGTGTAGCTTTTGAATAATCTTGTCAAAAGACAGCAAAAGAGCACTGATCACATACTGGAGCTCAATGTATATCATTCAAGGACCACAGACATTACAGAAAACAGTTTCTGAAACTGCAAACACCTGAGATTAATAAAAGTGATGCTAGGCCATATTCATATTGCAGCAGTCTAGCAGAGCCCAGAGTTATGGCTTGAAAATATTTCCCCTCTGTGCAATATCTACCACCAACTGTGATGACAGAGGGGGATCAAGACCTGGGTGTGGTGAACTCTGGGTGGCTGGCCTGGCTGGAGCGTGAGCCTGATAGCAGCTCTGGCCCTCTTTCACTTCCCATCCTGTCTCTGTGTGAAGAGATGGAGACATTTAATTATAACCTGTGATTAATGCGTCCGCAGTGGGCCGGGAGGCTGTCTCCACAGCAGCAAGGGATTTCGTTCAGGTCTCAGACTTGTCTCACAAACGCACACACTGGGAACGACTTTGTATGGTCTTGCAAGCACTGCTCTTACTATCTTCCCAGAGAACCTCATCATTTAAAGTGTCAAAATGTCACACCAGCTTTCCTCTGACTTTTATATTCTCTGACCCATTCTAGGATGCCACTGGTATCTGACACCTTTTGGCCTGTGCAACATATGGAGTGACAGTGTGAGTCTGTGTGTGTCTGTATGTATGTGTATGTGTGATGCAGGGAGAACAGCTGTGGGTTAATCACTTTAGCTTCCGCTGATAAATAAAGAAGCGTGCTGGGAGAGGACGAGGCCACCGCAGACAGAAAATCAGGCAGGTGCTCTAAGTTTGTCTTGTACATATTTAAAACTGTGTGTTATTTGCATGTGTGTATGTGAATGTGTGTGTGTGTGTATCAAAGACACAACCTTCTTTTTTTGCCACTAGCTTATAATAAGTCTTCTCTGAGACGTATTCGATTCATTTCTTACCCATCTTCCCTTCTCTCTCACGTGTAAGTTAATATACAGCATAATAACTCGAAACAGAGCTCATAGGAAACAGAGCTCATTTTTGGAGTGTAGCAATTATTAGCAAAGTAGGTATATTATTCCTATGACCTCATATGGCCTGTGAAGGAGATATATTCTAGACTTTTAACTGTGTTTTCACATTTTTCCATCTTTTCCCACTGATAAAGAAGAATAATTTCTTTATCATGTAGAAAAAGTGAACTGTTGTGTTAGATTAAGACATCTCATTGATTAATTGTGTAGTTAAACTTCTTTTCACTGACAGAAGTTGTAGTTTCACTTGTCCAGCTAAGCCTAGATTTTCAGTCCCCCAAAAAACTATGAACACAGTTGTCTCAATGCATACTCAATCATCCAGTTAAGTGTCCAAAAGTTGATTCTGTTCATCTGGACATAGCGTTTAAAACGCTACGTCCAGATGAACAGAATCAACCTGCTCGGTTTATCAAGATATCGCATATTTGCAAAAGTGCTTCGACGTTTTCAGAGACGTCTGCTACCCACCAGCTCGATAGCTAGCCGGGAACTCGAGGGTTACTGATGCAGCCGAGAACGGCACAACTCCCGGCACATCATTTTCAGATCACTGCGGACTTTTGCTACTCGGGTTAAACGTAATATATAAGTCACTTAGACAACCTAAAAATTTTATTGTTGGGCTTTTTTCCAGTGTTTTGTTTGTTCGTGAGTAAATCGGTTTGGCTGAGATTAAAGTTATTAGATTAGATAAAATAAAACTTTATTAATCCCCCGGGTGGGTTCCTCCTTGGTTTTTACACAGCTGACTAAACGTCAAATAGAAAACTGATAAAACAGAAGTATGAGATGGTCGAGAATTTACACCAGTGTCCTGTTATATTTTAGATAGCAAGGAGCAGACGGCTGAGTTTATTAAACTCCACCGAGACAGCGGTGACGCTAATCAGAAGGCTAGACCGTCCAATTTCCCCAACCGTTTACTTACGGCCTACCCGACCTTCTGAGGACCCGGCCCACGTAGACCGCGACCGCCCATGAATTTGGACACGACCAGAATCTACCTTTTGGGTATGAACAGAATTGGTGACAAAGGGCACCCCTGATGGAGTTCAGCACCCTTGAGTCTAACTGATTGCGGACAAAGCTACATCAGTACTGGGATCGAACATGCCATACTCCTGAAGCACCCCCCAAAAGTATACCTCTAAGAATGTGATCAAATACTTATTCCAAGTCCACAAAACACACTTCAATTGGTTTGGAAAACTTCCACACATCCTCAAATATCCTTGAGAGGATGAAGAGCTTCAACTAACAAAGCGACTCTCCTCTCTAGTACCTCTAGCCACTGCCACACACAACTCTCTGCATGTCCTCCTTCACTACAACCATGAATCTTTGCTTTATATGAGCACAAAATGTAACACTGCTCTAAATAAATGCCAATGCTTCTGTGTAACTGCACGACATGTTAGAAGTGACTTTTATTTTAAGAATGTGGAATTTTCTGAGCTGAGAGGCCAAACAGTATGAATGCAGCTTTACGCTATATGTAGCTTTTAGCAAAGTTAACCATATCAAACCACCAGAATAGTCTTTTAAAAATTATAACGCTGATGGAGGATTCTTTTACTTCTTCCAGTCTCCCTCTTTTCTTTCTGTTTCTTTTGGCCATGATGTAAGCAAAGACCCTTATTAAATTTAGCAGGGGAACCCGACCACACCACAGTCCGCATGGACAGGATTGGCTGCTGTGCCACCACACACACACACACACACACACACACACACACACACACACACACACACACACTGCATCCTGCTGTGGCGTGGTTTGGAGCCCAACAGCCCGTTCTGTGGCCATTCTAACTACAGGGCTTTTCTCTGTGAGGTTTATTTTCGTGGATGCTCTGCTTGCTCCATGTTCTTCTTGTACAATGGGCTCATTTACATGTGGTCAAAATCAAACACACACACTGACATGGCTTTCACTTTGGTTCATTGTTTGAGTTTGAAGCATTGAGCTGTTTTTAATTTTCTTTCTTGCCCTAAGTTACAACGAGAAGGGCCTTTATTCTCAAAAAGAGGAACACTGGTGTTATTTTAGATTAATTGAAAATGTGGCTTTTGTCTTACCAAAGAGTACTGATGTTATAAGGAGTTTATGTCTTACATATACTAACAAATGTAAAAAGACATAAGTGACTGACATAAGTACTGCTTTATTCTTGATGACTGGTTTAAATCCAGACTTTTCCAAATGAAACTTCCTAAAAATAAAAAAAACCCCAGCTGTCTTCATCAGTAAATGTTCTCCAAATAAGAACTCATGTATTTCACTGTTTGACTGTTTCTTTAAGGGTCAGATGTAAGTGGAGACAGGAAAAAAAGTAAACTGTGAAGGTGCCAAAAAACTCAATCTCCTCAAATGACCACTTGAGAGAATTTCCAAAAGACAATTAACCACCCCTATGCATATACCAAATTTAGACTATCGTGACAACTACAGGGTGTGTGGTGTTACCTCCCATAATTCCATTTAAATTGTGTTAAGTTATATGTTATTTAAATGACAGATGTTTCAGGACAGGTGGCTGTAGCTGGTAGCTCTCTGGTAGGCTACACCTCCACTATCTTAATTGTGTTTATACAGTTGGTGCCTTTTGGAGATTTTTAATGTATTTTTCTAACAAAGAATATATCTTGTGCATTTATATTTCAAATAACTGTACAAAGGGAGTACAATTCTAGTTTTTTTAATTTGTAAATTTGGCTACTTAGCTAGTAAGCTTTAAAATTTAGCATTAGCTTGTGCTGTCTTGGAGCCATACAATCAAGCTAGTGACGACGAGCTAAGCTAACCATGATATGTAACATCTCATAGATGGCTGTCTTTTATTTATACTAGACAGGCATGTGGCTCTGGCTGGCTTTGCTCATGTATGAAAACACAGACATGTATGTTAAATTCAAAGCACGTTGTGCGCTATCTGTCCTGCGTGCTGCACAACAACATTGAATATTTAGTATTTACTGCTGTTTACACTTAGCTAGATTAATGCGATGGTGTTGTGTTTAGTATGTTGCTTTGTTTTTTTTTGCTTGTTTTCTATTCTTTCTCTCTCAACAGGTGATCCAGGAGATTTTTTTCCCTTTCTCACTGTCCCTCTCCCCTTCTGTTTTTCTTTTCCTTCCTCTTTCTTTCTCCCTTTCCTATCCCTCACTCATGTCTGTCCCGTCTGTAACAACTGAAAATAAAATAAAATAAATAATAAAAACAAAGGTCGATCAAATGGACCAATACGGCAATGCCAGATGATGTCATGGATCGCTGTGTGGCAGGCAGGAGGTCTGCTGCTGCAAACACGGATGAGGTTGCTGGTGGGGCAGCGGGTGGCTGGACGGGCCCCTCGGACCCTCCAGCGGAGACGGGTGCAGGAGTCGGCAGGGTCACGGCTGACCTCACCCGGGGAACCGGAACCGGAGCAGGCAAAGGCTGGGTGTCCATCAACCCCACCCGAGGAGCAGGTACGGGTGCCGGGATGAACGGGGCCTCTGCCAGGCTGGGGACAGAAGCAGGGACCAGTGGGACCTCAGCCACCCTCACCCGAGGAGCTGATACGGGTGCAAGGGAGAGCTGGGCCCGCGCTGCCCTGGTTACAGGAACTGGAGTTGGGGAGCGGAGTTGGGGAGCAGTAACAGACACTGGGAAAATCAAGTTAGTGGAGCCAAACACAGTTTTAGCAAACAGAGACTTATGGCTGGCCACGTTTAGCAACTCCGCCGTTCTTAAGCTGTCCATGCTAGAAGTAGCAGTCTTTAAAACAGTCATAGTACAGGAGGATCCCGGCTTAGCAAAGTCAGGGTCCGAAATTCTTGGCTCAGGAGGAGCGGTTGTAGAAATAAAAGCATTCCTATAGGCTGTTTCTAAATACGCTGGTTGGAGAGCAGCGTAGTCCATGCGTGAAGGAACACCATTCACAGTCTTATACTCAGCAGGTACAGGGACCTCAGAACTGTTAGCTTTACTATGTTGTTCACAAGTATGCAGCTCGAAAATAGTCTTTTGCTTCTCTAAGGTGAGATTATCAGTCTGTGTGTTAATTATTGTTGACCTGGGAGGAGCACAGGAAAAACAGTCACTCTCAAACATGGGCGTGAGGGTAGGTAATGCAGGTTCTGGATTAACCGACCCAGAATTACCAGACACAGAGTTAATGGCCTCTGGGATGACGCGCATGGAGCTTACAGTGCCAGAATTCTTTAATTCAGTGTGAACAGCAGTCTCTAGGGGGGTAATGAACTCAGTCTCGTGCTTAATAGGTGCAAACTCAGTGTTAACAGGGACTGGCACACAGGCATGGTGAGCTGGTTTGCATATGAATGACTGCGGAACACAAACCTCAACCTGAGTCAGAAGTTCTGAAGCACTCAGTCCAAACCTTTTAGCTAGTTTAACTATGGCAGGTGGCGCTCTGTTGCCATTTACATTTACCAGCTGAGGTGCAGCACCGTCCCAGGTTTGAGTGGCAGTCCCATAGGAAACAACACAAAAAGTCGTTTCGTGAGGCGCTTCCTGAACATTCTTTGCGGAGACCGAGCTAGATGCCTGGTGCACAGAGTTGACACAGGTGATAGAGCCGGTCCGGAGGCCAGCCGTGCGGAAGGCAACGGCGGCGATGACGTAGAGACAGGTCAGGGGGCCGACGGCGGTGGCGAAGGAGACGACGGAGCAGTTCAGGGGGCCGGCCGCGCAGAAGGCGGCGGCGAAGGAGACGACGGAGCAGTTCAGGGGGCCGGCCGCGCGGAAGGCAGCGGCGGCGGCGAAGGAGACGACGGAGCAGTTCAGGGGGCCGGCCGCGCGGAAGGCAGCGGCGGCGGCGAAGGAGACGACGGAGCAGTTCAGGGGGCCGGCCGCGCGGAAGGCAGCGGCGGCGGCGAAGGAGACGACGGAGCAGTTCAGGGGGCCGGCCGCGCGGAAGGCGGCGGCGGCGAAGGAGACGACGGAGCAGTTCAGGGGGCCGGCCGCGCGGAAGGCAGCGACGGCTCTCCAGTGTCAGCCGTACTGGCCGAGGCCCGGTGGGCACAGGACCAGTCGAGGCTGGACCAGACGAGGCAGGACCAGATGGTGGCGTGGCAGCCACAGGTGATGGAGCCGGACCAGGCGAGGGCGATGACGGAGCCGGACCAGGCGACGCTGAAGCAGATGCAGAGGCTGGACCAGGCGACGCTGAAGCAGATGCAGAGGCTGGACCAGGCGACGCTGAAGCAGATGCAGCGGCTGGACCAGGCGACGCTGAAGCAGCTGGCGGGGGCTGGACCAGGCGACGGCGTGGGTGGAGACACGAAGGATGCAGCTGGCGAGGGTGGAGACTCTGAGGCTGCAGCTGGTGGCGGCGTGGAAGCCAGGGACGGAGGCGCTGCAGCAGGCGGCGGCGTGGATGACACTGCTGCTGCAAACACGGATGAGGTTGCTGGTGGGGCAGCGGGTGGCTGGACGGGCCTCTCGGATCCTCCAGCGGAAACAGGCGGCTGGACGGGCCCCTCGGACCCTCCAGCGGAGACAGGCGGCTGGACGGGCCCCTCGGACCCTCCAGCGGAGACAGGAGGCTGAACGGGCCCCTCGGACCCTCCAGCGGAGACAGGGAGCTGAGCTGCGAACTGGACAGGGAACTGAGCAGTAAACTGAGCTAGTGACCGAACAGGCAATGGAGCAAGAAACTGAGGTGGTAACAGAGCGGATGACTGAGCGGGTAATGGAGCTGCTAACTGTGCTAAAGACTGAACTGGTGACAAAACAAGAAACTGTGCTAATAACTGAGCTACTGACTGCGTTATGGACAGAAATGCCAGTTGTAGTGGTAGTTGCACTTGTGGTTGAGCAGGTGTCTGACTCTTGGTTGCTCTCCTTCTGGGAACAGAAACAGGTGCTAGGCCTGACCGAACACCAGCCATCCCCACCCGAGGAACAGATACGGGTGCAGGGACGAGCTGGGCTCTGGCTGCCTTTACCCTGGGGGCCGGTGTAGGTGCAGGAGCTAGCTGGACCTCTGCCGCTCCCACCTGAGGAACTGAGACGGGTGCAGGAGTCGGCAGGGTCACGGCTGACCTCACCCGGGGAACCGGAACCGGAGCAGGCAAAGGCTGGGTGTCCATCAACCCCACCCGAGGAGCAGGTACGGGTGCCGGGATGAACGGGGCCTCTGCCAGGCTGGGGACAGAAGCAGGGACCAGCGGGACCTCAGCCACCCTCACCCGAGGAGCTGATACGGGTGCAAGGGAGAGCTGGGCCTAGGGAATAAAGTACAAAACACACAAAAACTGAGAATACTGGGCCCACATGGCCCAGGACCATGACAGATGATCCATTTGGCAAAATAAATCCATTGTGTATCCTTGTTGGTCTTCAGACAACAATTCTGACGGCTAAAGAAACAAATGGGACAGGCAAAAAAAACAACAACAAAAAAAACCCCCGTCATGTTATTCTTTTTTAACTTTTGTTACGCTTCCTCGAGGGCAGGAGGGGGTAACACAACAACTGCAGAAAGTCGGTACAAGTGTAATAACAAAAACGAGTTTAATGGCAGCTTTTTCACAAAAACAATAACCCAAATTCTTACAAGTGTGGGGGAGAAAGGGACAGTTAAGTTGTGCCAAAAAACCCCACCAAAAAGACAAATCCAAAACTTAACTGAACTCTTACCCTAGAAAAACAAAAAAAGGGGAAAAGACCGTAATCCTCAACTCAAAACAAGCTCAAACTTACATGGGTGGCACCAACCTACTTACCTAGTGTTTCTAACAGAAAGGACTCTACGTGAGTAAGTGTATGGGGTCCTCAGACTTGCCTAGTCCTCTTTACTCCCACCACAATCTTCAAACAAAAGAAATACACCAGAGCTCTACACATGTGCCAAACAACTCTAAGCAAGGAAGCAAGAGCCGCACCCAGCCACAAGTGAGTCTCCTTATCAAGGTGTGCACTGTGTGGTTTGTCAAATCAAAGCCTCCTTCCTCTGATTAGCTGGAGATCCCCAAATTGACACCAGCCTGCACTCAAGATGGGTGGTGACCATGGTGGCCATTTAGAAGTCGGCCATCTTGGATACAACTTTTGTTTTTTCAATAGGAAGAGGGCCATGTGACACATCAAACTTATTGGTAATGTCACAAGAAAGACAATGGTGTGCTTGGTTTCAACGTAACTTTATTCTTTCATGAGTTATTTACAAGTTTCTCTTGTTCACAGCCATTGACATGTCGAAGAGGTTAACACGGGAGGAGCGGATCGAAATTGTGTTGATATCTGGTGAACGCAGTAACCAGGTCATTGCAGCAGATTTCAGTGCAAGACACCCTACAAGACCACCCATGTCCCATGCTACAGTTAGCACACTGCTTGCTTAGTTTCTCTAGCAGATCATTACATGAAGGAACCTTTTAAATACAAGCGCGCTCATGCTCACACGGGTGCTCACACACACAAACTGTTCTGGGTCATTTTGAACCTGCTTTTTCGGTTTCTTGTATTTTGGTGTGTTTCCAGATTATGCTAATTATACTTATGTTCTGATTCTTTAGCTATCCTATGATGATGATTATTTCTGGGTTAGGTTTTGTTCTCTTGCCATCATGTTTAGTTTAGGTTTTGCTTGTGCTTAGTCTTCTCTGCCCGTATGTCCCTCTTGTCTGGTACTCTGTGTCTGTTAGTTTCCTGTTTTATTCTGAAGGTCGTTGTCTTATGTGAGTGTGTTCAGTTACGTTTCCCCTGTCTCGTCAGCTGTGATTTCTCCCCGGTGTGTTCCCCTCCTGTCTCTCATCCCTTGATTACTGCCGTGTGTATATAAGCCCTGTGTTTTCCTTTGTTCTCTGTCGCGTCGTCAATGTCTACTCACCCTTGGTTTCCGCTGTGTGTTCTGTTACTTGTTTTTGCCTGCCTGTTAGTTTATATTTTCTAGTTTAGTTAGTCTTCTGTTTGATCAGCAGCCTGCAATAATGCAGTTTATTCTGAGTTTACTTTCGCCTCCGTGAGTCTTGCGTTTTGGATCCTTCCTCTCTGCCTGCCTGCACACAGCCATGACACAAACTGCACCCTTTTTGGCTCCTACCTCAAAGCCACTGTGCGCTGTCGATCTTACACAATAATGTTTAATATTTAGTATTTACTGTTATATTCCCATA
>NW_024582690.1:142618-147767 GCF_018398535.1 Haplochromis burtoni | reverse complement strand
AAAACAAAAGAGTTGCTGGTGTGGCTCCTGAAGAAGAGGCTGTGTGGATGGTTAAGTGACACCTACTGTGATTCACTGACAAACATTGTGTGCAGACACGAGTATATTTAAACCTGGATCACAGTCAGTCACTTAGCTAAGGGATTATTTTCACCTGTTTAAACATCCAGTTTCTCTCTCGTGGGTTTGGCTGGTTTTTAATTAAGTTTTATACAAACAGCTACATGAAAAATGTTTTACATGAATCAGATTTCAGTTGAAATCTTTTAACACGAGTGATCCACCATGAACATCAGCAGTTGATGCAAGAGAGATTTAGACATGACTGTACATAATTAGCACTTATGTAAGCAAACACACACTTGTTCCTGCAGGTGTACATAATGTAAATGAATCCATGCGGTCACACGTAAACACATGCACATTCTTCCAAAGTACACACAGTGAAAACCTGCCTATACAGACTCACACACCTGGCCTGTTGGCACCACATCTTAAAACCTCATTTGAAAGCTATCAGATCTTCTATGACTCACAGTGCCGGGGGCACAGCTGCTACTAAAGAGGCCACAGCTCTGAGACTCTGTACCCAGAGGGGAGTGCAGCCAGACTGTGGTTGAAGAGAGGTGAAACCTGTGGAGCTCTGAATGAAGCAGGGCCTGGACTTTCTGTTGTAGCCCCTGAATTGGAAACGGAGGCAAGAAGCTTTGATATGGCTTTGTGGGCAGAATTATCTCTTAGGGTGGGATTACGATTTTAAAACAGGATAAAATGCTGCTAATCATCTTGTGTCATCTTGTGCATTCTCAAAGTTTCATAACGCACGTATACATGGATCTCATGCTGGATGATAAATCTTTAGTGGTCCTGTAGGGAAAATGGATACCAATTAGAAATGAAATTGGAAGAGGAGGAGGCAATAATTTGGATGATATGTGATCTCAGTGCCATGGGATTTAAGGAGTAAGCCTCAGTGTGTAGTAAATGTCCTAAAGTTGGTTGAAATCTGAAACATTTTTTTAAATCATGGCTAGGTTAACCCTTTTTTTAAAATGTACTTAAGCTTTTTTGGAGTTAAGAGATCCTTTATAATCTTGACACTGATTAAGTATATTCTTACAATTTAGCACTCTTGTATGCTATTGGAGCTATTTATATGTATATATAAAAAACACAATTGCTATAAAAGCGCGTAATAAGAGGTTCCACATCATATCAGAGTTTTTGTTGTCCCAAACATAACTAGGTTTGACTAATGGACACTGTACTTATGTCTATTGTTTCAACATGATTAAACATGCTCAAAATCATCATTGTGATTCATGTCTTGCTTTGTTTGTAATAAGATTGATTGAGAAAGAAAGAAGAAAGGTGAGTAAAAGCAACAAACTGACTGACACGTTTGCCACCTTTAGTCTGCACTTGTCTGTTCATGCTCATCTGGCAGGATTTGCAGTATCATAGCTTATAGAAAGCTAAAACAGAAGCTAGCATGCAATATGCTTTAATTATCAATTGTTTTGTTGCAGCAGTACACTTATTAGTAGATTATGCATCGATGTCATACAATGCATTTCAGAGATCATTACGTTATATTTAATGTAAGTGTTTATTTAGTTATTATTTTTTAGGTACATGCAGGGGGAGAATGAAAACTGAGCCATATTGACAAAAGAATCCTGTATTACCTCTTTTATGATCAGAAAAGGGTGTCTGTGTTATAGCAGTGCTTTTATAGCTGCTTGTGGTTAGGGGCAATAGGCACTGCGTTTTCTATTGGAACGTGCATTGTGGAGCAGCTTGGTGTTGTTATTTGTTCGCTGCTGGCTGGATGGCCTGTGTAGGGCTGCTGTTCAAATCCAACTCTAAATGCGTCACAGCCTCAACCACAATGATTGGGACCAAATATTTACATCCAACTCTGAAATCCAGAACTGCTATAAAGCTTGCATGTTTACCATAGAGCCACTAACGACTTGGTGTTCTTGTTCACCAGGATCCACTCGGGGAAGCCACTCACCCTGCCTGAAGTGCAGCTTCAGCTGCTACATTTCAGCACGGATCATGGTTTATCCCTGCAGCACTGAGGACTTCAGCAAACCTCTTATTAAACTATTTTCAAACATAATTGTTGACTAAGCAGTTAATTTCTTACATTTTACACTTCTGGAATACCAAATTTTGCTTGCATGATTTGTTTCAACTAAATGTGTCTTCTCATACTAAAGGCATGTTTTTAAAATGTAAATAAATGTAGAGAACATTGCCAAAGCTGATTGTATTTGAGAACTGTGGGTGTTTTAAAAGGGCTGTATGTCGAGATCTAGCTACTTACTTCTCCGCGTATGCGGTGGTAAGATGTCCAACATTGTAATATTGTACCAACAAAGAAGCAGGGAGAGGAAGACTTTTACTGAGAAAACATCAATATAGAAAAAAAACTCTCATCCATCTCAAAATGTTCCAAAACTGGTCCAAAGTTTCATGGAGGTGTGGGGTCCAAAAACCATTAAATATAAAGCTGCTATCTGGAGAGGCCAGAAGGAGGGAACTGCTGATCTTGCCAGCGAAGGATCTAGCCAATGGCAGAGCTGCCAATCAGTGACTACTTCAAAATGGGTATATTTTGAATCTTACAGACCATGTGCAAGAAACACGGTGCATGGCATGCTTTCAGTTAAAAGTCGTGTCTTTTACATGTCAGCAATACTGAAACATGTCAGCCATTAATGCAAAAATTTGAAATCGGATGAGCACATCAGCCTTCCTCTCTACTAAAAGGCAAAAAAAGGCAATGCGCTATTTTTTACACCATACATGCTCTTATAAGTAACATATAAAGTATTATATTAAATTACATTATTGTATATTATATAATATTATTATATTAAAAGTTTGCTTATCTTTTCATCACTGTTTATCATCCATCTTACATAAAGAGTTATAATGGTAGGTACAGATATTAAACATGGCCAAAGTTTTAAATAATGAGGTCGACATATATGACATATGAGATTTCAAACTATTCTAAATGCTCTGTTTCATTCTGCTCTGCTTCTTTGCATCATAAAATGTCAAACAGAGCAGATAGTCTTAGGCTACGTCAACACGGATAGATTTGAAAATGGCGTTTTCGTATGAAAACACTCTGCGTCCACAGTATCCTTTTCAGTCATTTTCACAGAGTTGAAACGGCCGAAAACGCTTATGTTCCAGTACTGCGCATGCATGAAACACAAGACGATTCGACCTGCGTCATTTCTGTCTGCCGTTTATTTACTTTTCGGCTCTTTGAAACGTCGCGGAAAAATGTTGAAGAAAACCACCGAGTTTTTTTAAATGGACTAACAATGAGGTGGAGTTGTAACACAAAAGTACAAAATTTTCAAATGTATCCACTTTGGAGAGCAGTTTCAAAACGCTGCATTTTCCTTGACCAAAAACGCCGTCTCAGTGTGGACGGAAGGCCAAAACGGAGAGAAAAAGATGCATTTTTCAAACGAAAATGTATTAGTGTGGACATGGCCTTAATACAGTAACCTTAGACACCCACGTCCAACTGCATGTGCTTAAAGTCCCACCCACCTGCTGTTCCAACCTTTTGTTTACAAGGGACAGCCAATCAGAGAAGAGCTGTTTTAATTATAAAGGGCATTTAATCGAGGCTCAGTATAATAAAAATATTGGATTAAATCATGCAAAGCTACTTTACTGAGATAAAAATTTGCATTAGTATTTGTAAACAAGAAATAGGTCCCATTTAAACCTTCAGCATAACTGCCATTGATTTGTGAAGAGTGTGATTAAATTAACGGACCAAATCAAACTAATATGGCTGGTTAGCCTGCTGAGTTTTAGATTTGTGAATCTTGTCAGTCTTGTGCTGTCCTCTTATCATAGATGGAGCCTGAATGTGATAAAACCCTAAACAATTTAAGTGGTCCACATAAGTGTGGATGTGGCTTTTCTCTCACTTGGTGAGAGCAGAGCCAAGGTTGTTAAACCATCATTTTCTTTGCATTTAGAACTCAGTCCCTTATGTGCAGTGATGCACTTCAGTTTACGTTGAAGTCACTCACAGATGATGTAAACTTGATTAAAACCCTTTTTTCACTCCCTTCTCTTTGAAATTCCCTGCCATCACTGATAACAAAGCTCGCAGAGAATAGCCCCTTTCGCTTTTCGACAAAATGATAGGTCACAAGCTTAACAGGGTGCAATTATGTGACAATTTCCTTCATCCACATGTTCCATCACAAACACAAAAGTGGCCGTCTATAAAATGCCCAGGAGTTCACTATAAATAGGGCGTCTTTTCTATCGACCCGTCCACCGCCGCCTTCTCTTTGTGCTCCTCAGAATGGAACTTATAATTGTGTGCCGCTTCTTTTTGAAGCAACAGCCTCAACAGCTGGGGAATGACAGTACACACAAAGATCGCACACATAATCAAAACCACACACGTACTATACACGCCAACGTATATGTATATACGTATGTGTGCAGGCATGTGTGTGTACACAGAAAACCCTAATATACTGCTTACAAAAGCTCTGAATCCTCTGGGGGCTTATAAAGGTTGTTGGGTTTTTGTCTGGCTTCTTCAGAATATTTTCTACCCACTTGGATTTTCTTTTAACTTTCAAAATAACAGATTGCGGTGCGTGCAGGCTTCCATGCAAACTTCTTTTCTTTAGGCGATATGGGCAGAAGGTGGGGCATGCAGCTGTGTCAATAGGCTACCGAGCTATCCTAAAGCAACCTCAAAACCCTGCAAACCGCCTTTTATGTTGTCCTCCTGGCTAAACGACAAGCCTGTTTACATTTTGCTCTTTGTCAGACGTCCGACACCTGCACATGGGGGAGGGAGGGGTGTGTACAGCTTAGTGTGAAGGTGTGTACACTTACCTGTTGAGTGATGAGCAGCACCTGTTGTGTAAATGGACTCTGTGAACTTGGACAAGTCTTATATCTACCGCAATAAGTGAAATGTCTCATTTTAACAGTCTTGAATTGTTCTTTACAGATGTCCCCTAAACACGTCACACACAGGTAGTCATTAAGCCACTGTTTTATAAAGAGGAAAGTTCAAAGGCTGCAGATGCTGTGTGTGTGTGTGTGTGTGTGTGTGTGTGTGTGTGTGTGTGTG
>NW_024582690.1:121378-130344 GCF_018398535.1 Haplochromis burtoni | reverse complement strand
TATATTATTGTTAATAATAAATTAATTAAAGCAACAAAACAACCTGAAGAGCCGGTTGGGAGCCGAAAGAGCCGGCTGTTTTTAGTGAGCCGAACCGAAAGAGCCGCTTCTTTAAAAAAAGAGCCGGAAATCCCATCACTACTACCTGGCCCCCTGGCAAAACTTTGCTAGACCCGCCCCTGCACAGTTACCAGCTGTCAGCTACATAAAAAAAGGATCCTGGTGTTATTTGTCTCTCAGAAACAGTTCATAACTTCCCTTCAACTCATTCATGTCACCTAAATGGTAAACCTGTTTCTCCATCACCTGTTCAGCTCTGATGATTCAGTAAGGACATCTCCTGGTTTCATCTTCATGTTTCCCTTTCACCAGATATACAAACCGATATCATGACCAGCAGCTTTTACAGCTGTGGCTCCAGCAAACATCAGCTACTAGAAAGTAATATTAAATACATTCTAACAACAGCTGATCAAGCTTAAACGTGCTGCTGTTGTTTAGCGCGACATTCGGTGGTTTCCTCTTTCTGGCGCAAAGTGGGAGATAAACAAAGAGAAAAAAGCCGATCAGCTGATCATTGATCCGTTTCATGATTGAAGTAGCAACAGGCAAGAGACGGGGAGAGAATGAGAGAAGAAGAGGCAGCTGTGCAGCGTAAAGACATAGAATAACTCCAGCTTTGTGTCTTTTTCCATTCTAGCTGAAGTACGGGACAAACTGTTCCTTTTCACCTCAACACGGAATGAGTAATATTTTCTCTTAATACGGGACGATTCCGTGTTTTTAAGGGACGGTTGGCAACTCTACTAACTAACCTTATGAATAAAATAAAGTTCACTATCAGCAACATCAAAGCACCCACCCATCTGTATAGAAACTCCATCATGCTAGCTAGGACGCAGTACGAGTTATTGTAACTGACTGTAAAAAGTCAGCACAACGAAAATAAACTCCACCTAAACTTGGTTTATATCTGACGAAGATAGACTGCAGGTCATAACTTCTTACCTGAAGTTCAGTTCACCTGACACTCGGACCGGCAGCCGCTTCGGGTCTCTCCTCTTGCCTCCCCTTTCCCTCATCCACCTGCTGGCCTCCACCACTTGCTAATGTTACTGAATCTGAGGAAGCACCGCCACAGCCACCACCAAACAACGGAGTTATTTTTACACACCGACCAGCATCTGGCCAATTCACCACCTTTCATTGTTTATACCGTTACAAAGAAAAAAAGTCATCAGGCCACCAAGCAAATGCCCAGTATGCCCAATGGCCAGTCCAGCTATGGTCATGCCATCAGTTAACCCTTCCTAGGGTTGCCGACCCCTGCATTACACAGTAAATAAATTTAAAAAAATGACACTATGTAACATATACACACAGCAAGCCTGATACAATATTGCCAAAAATTTGTCTTTACAATGTGAACTGTGTGCATGCGGTCTGGAAGAATGCAGGGTTATGATTGGTCTGATCTGTTTACTAGCATGCGAAAAATCTGAAAAAGCAGCTGGATTAAGAATAGGTGAGTCTAAAAAAATATTTATGAGACACAAATAATCACACAATAATTGCACAAATTTCGTGTGTAAAGGCCTTAAGGGTAACAGTGTCATTGTTATGGATGGGGCTTGCAGGCGCGCCCAATAAAGTTAGTACTAAATTTTACTGATACATTTCAACTATAAGTTACACTAATTCATATGGTTTGGTAATGAAAAAACGTAAACATCCACATTAATGACTTACTGCATTGTGAACTCAGTTTAACTATTAGGCTCAAGAGTAGTAGAGTAGTAGTAGAGTGGCGCTTCTGCACCAATCATGGTAACAAGCATGACAGTAGAGCAGATGTGTTGATGCAAGTCAGAACACAAATCTTTATCATGACAACTTAATTAGCAACATGTAATCTCTGATTTGCAAAAGAAGAATTCTTTCTCTTCTTCATAATGACAGGTTTGAGTGAGCTCTTTATAGACCTTTGTAGGTTGATGAAAGGTTTTCAGTTTTGAATGAATTACTGCCCTTGTTGAAGCTTTTTATTATTAATGTTACAAAATGAAGTACCAAAAGACAAAAGAAGCATGGAAAAGGAAAGTAGTGTTGCTAGCACAAAAATCCCTTTACATACTGTAAATAGAGTATATATATAGTTTTGTACAAACCACATACACATTATAATGTTTTAATGTCACACTTCAATACTTAATTGAATTTACATTTATACATTTACTATTTTCCGTGTGAAATGGGCACTCCTAGGTAACATGTCTCGTGATAGGTGATTCTGTGTTTATGTCAGGTTTGGATGGGGTGGTTGAGGCCGTTCTGTGGGGACTGCGTGTTGTCCACACACCTGTGTGAGTTCTTTCTGGGTGTTTGCTTAGTTGGTGATTCTAAATTGGCCATGGGTGAGAATTTGAGTGTGAGTGGTCGTCTGTCTGTGTGAGATAGTGGTTACCTGTCCAACGTGTTCCCCGCCTTTTGGCCTATGACAACTGGCATAAGTTCCCACCCTTTCCCCATAACCTTGAACTTGTCTTGATGCATTCTCAATCATCCAGGTAAGTAAATCTCCAAAAGTTGATTCTGTTCATCTGGATGTGGCGTTTTCAGTGGGAAAAACTTTTCGTCACTCATCTAAGTGACTTCTTCGGTCTCAGCTGACTGCAGGTTTCCCTTGTCTTATCTTATATCTTATAAACAGTACATTTGTACTGATGAGCTCAACTTGATGAGCAGTAATGAAACTTGAAAAACATAATAACTATATTTTATTCATACTTATTATATAATTTTTCCTGTGGCAGTAAAGATATTTTTGAGTAAAGTAGACTGCAGATTGTGCTTAGTTGGGCTTTGACTGAGCATTACATGAATATTTGAAAGTATGCTGACATAATAAACAGAGGTTTATGCTGACAGTGCTCATTAATCACCAAGAGAAACAACTTAATAGCAAAAGCAAATAAGTGTCATGGCACCAACCCCGGCCATTGTGTTGGCACAATCTAAATCCAGCTGGCCCAGCCAATGGCCACAGAATTCATTTCATGCTTCATCTCTTGGCCTAAAGAGCCGAGACAGAAAAGGGCACAGTGATAATTGTACTGCTGAATCTGGCGTGAACAAAACATATTTTTTACAAGGAGTGGGCCAGGAGGGGGGAGATGGGGAAAACACGCTGACACATCCATAACTACTCACCCACTTGGACAAAAGAGATTTTTAATCAGCACTGGCTATTTAACATGTCAGTCACTGTCTACAGTGCAATAGATAGATAGATAGACTTTATTGATCCCAAGAGAAATTGTTGCATTACAGCAGAATGATAAAGAATAATAGTACAGTCTACGACAGACAGCAACAAGAAAGTTTTTGTTATAGCATTATTTATCCTTCTTTCTGAACAAACACATGATTGGACAGTGGTGTGCTCATCCCTCCCAAGAGGCCATCTAATCTACTCAGTCACAAGTAGTGAAAACAGTATAAGAAGAAAATAGGAAACCATATAAAATACCATCATTCTGACTGGATGGGTGCCGTACTTACCTTCATAGTCTCTCCCTGCCAGTAGCCCTTTCTTGCCTTGTTCCCAGACCCGAGCCCACCTAATAAAAAGTCGCTTTTCATTATGCTAACTAATCATCCTCTGTCCTGTGTGTGACACAGAGAGCATTTCCTCTCACCATCATGGAGAATCTTTGAATTCCTTAACTGCATCTTAACACAACACAGGGAATATCATCTATGGAAATCTTTGACTACGGTAAGTGGCAAGATCTATAAATCCTTTGCAGTGTTGCTTCTGAGGATCAACAAATAACGCAACAGTTCATTTTAACAACAAAATGTACATATACAATGTGTATGACTTAATGTGAATGATACTATTTTGATATTGCATATGCTAAATCTAATTCATCATAATATGTGGGATAACTTAATAGCAAGAGCAAGTGTTGTAGTAGCACCACACAAAGCAGATTTTTAAAATTATTTTTTTATACACTTGACATACGTAACATCTATGTGTTTTATTGTGAAGATAACAATAATACAAGAAGATAAATGTGACATCTTAAAGCATGTCAGTAAATTTCCAAAATTAACTGGGGGCTTTTATTTTGAATGATGAATCACAGAGTAACTAATGATAGAGCACTATCACAACAGTGTTGTAATTCCTACTGACGATACAGTGATTCTGTGGTACCCGATACACTGTGAATCTACGATATAACACAAAATTATTCAGAAAAAAAAAATGTAATGTCAGATTTAGGAGTTTATATACTGTCCTGTGGTGTCTGTGCGTATTTTCATAAACATTTAACTTTAATAATGTGTGATTTACTTTTTTTTCATTTTACACTCATTTAAGTGCCATCTAGGAGTTAGTTGTAGCAGTAGTATGCTTTATAATTCACGGATATTTGGCACCAGCATATCGTCAAGACACTGCAGTCAAGGGGAATATGTTGCTCTGTCAATACTTTGTCCCACCATTACTTGAGAGACACGCAGTGCTCTTCCTAACATGCTCACTCACTAGATTAGAGGTGTGAAGTGCAACAACATTGTGAAACATGAAGTTCTAACTCCATCAGTGCTACTTCTCTTTACACTGTGAGCTCTGTGAAATCCCTCTGAGGAATAGCCACAGTAATTACACACTGTCTGCTCAGTCTAATATTGTAACTGGGTGTTCTAAATTCCTGAAAATTTCATAAAATCAACTCTGGCCCGCAGCAGTTCCCTTGACTATTTCATTTCATATGGTGTTATTCAAGCCACCATGTGTTGAGCTCATCTGACCCAAACAGTTCTGTTCTCGAATTATAAGCGTGGTAGGGGTCTACGGAGCTGTCTGGCGCCACCGTCCTCTTAAACATGTCATTACTGTAACCACAAGGTCAGCACAATACAGCCCCCGCGCCCTCCAACACACATATCCTCTGTGCTAACATTTAGTCTTGCCACCACATTAAAATATGAGAAATATGTCAATAAAAGCTTTATGAAACATGCCACAAATAAACCACAACAATTATGTCTGCAAACTGTAGTCTCCCGAGCGTTTAGGATGATGTTTTGCAATAATGACTTGTCATGTCTGATGAGAATTGTTCACTGGCATAAACTTTTCACAGCTATAAAACAAATGACAGTGCATGGCAATTGGAAAAATAAGATGAAAATAATAGAGTGGGAATATATCAAGATTAAGCAACTGTAGGAAATAAAATAGTGCATGTTATAACATCTGTATAGCATCTATTGTTATCCTATACCCTATATAACATATAACATAAGTGTTATATCCCAAATAGAATCAAAGACTAGTGGTCCTGTTGCTCTATTTTCACCTGTAAAGCAGGAGTGGGGTAGATCTGCACACAGCTGTTGTCACGAACGTCGCACTTGCTTATATCACTGTCATGAGAATTTCTCGCAAAAAATCACTGTTTTAGTAACGCAGCGTTCCTATGGGAAAGTAACGGTAATCTAATTACCGTTTTTGCAATAGTAATCCCTTACTTTACTCGAAAAAAGTAATCGGATTACAGTAACGCGTTAGTGCCCATCTCTGGCTGCCACACACCACCAAACCCACCTCCACCTCTTCTCCTTGGTAAATGGCCTGTATTTATATAGCGCTTTACTAGTCCCTAACGGTGTGTTCACACCGAACGCGATAGAGGCGGGCAGAGCGTCAGGCTTACATGTAAAGTCAATGGAAAGGCGCGCTGACCCGCAATTGCGGCTCCCGCGAAAGTTCGGAAGCAGATTTGCGTCGCGAAAACGCGAAAACGCCTGAAACGTGCGTGAGTGTAGCGCGTTTCAGGCGTTTGACTCGCGAAAAAAACCACGCGCGTGAGTTTATGTGTTGCATTTTGTGCATACACGCGTTTCGCGTCCACCGCTCGAGTTGGAAAAATCTGAACTCCAGCGTCAAATCGCGCCGCGACAACCAATCAGGAGCCTGGTGATCCCTCCCACATTTCCGGTTCACGCGCGTTAAAATATGATATTTTGGGGCGCGATGGATTTTTCTTAGACACGCGTCAAGTTAGGGGCGTTTGGGGCTTTTTTCATGCGCCCATCGCGTTCGGTGTGAACACACCGTAAGGACCCCAAAGCGCTTTACATATCCAGTCATCCACCCATTCACACACACATGATGGCAAGCTACATTGTAGCCACAGCCACCCTGGGGCGCACTGACAGAGGTGAGGCTGACACAAACTGGCGCCACCGGGCCCTCTGACCACCACCAGTAGGCAACGGGTGAAGTGTCGTGCCCAAGGACACAACGACCAAGATTGTCCAAGCCAGGGCTCGAACTGGCAACCTTCCGATTACAAGGCGAACTACCAACTCTTGAGCCACGATCGCCCTTCAACGCTTCCATCTCCCACCTGCACAGTAAGACGAAGATTTTCATAGCTTCCACCCTCTCCAGAACTCCTCATTGGCTACCGCTCTAACACTGCTCTCCTCTCTTCCAGTACATACCTAATCACCAGCCAGCTGCCATTGCTTTCTTGGACCTGTCCCCTTGCTTATCCCTCTCCCCTGGCCAAGACCCTCATGCCCCATGTGTCAAGCCTTAAGTCAAGTACTATCGTAAACGTCATTTTTGTGCTAGTTAATAAACCTTTGTTAAATCCTTTCCTCAGCCTCCGCTTTGGGTTTTCTGCACGTGGGTTTGATTTTTGGTACTCGGCCTTCGGCCGTTTTGTGACACCTACACTACACTAAGGCCTGGTGAAATATAAATAAGGATTACAAATTGTCTAATCTTATGTTGATGAGCACTTATTTGTAAGGTAGGATCAAATAAGTGTAACTTAGTAAAACCTTACACTACTCTTTTTTTGAGCATGTAAATTGTTGGTATATAGAATTATTCATGCAATTCTATATTTTTGTTAACTTTTACTTCGTGTTTTTGTATTTTTACATTGTATTTTGTTTTGTATTTTATTTCTATTTACATGTTAGAAATAAAAACAGTCATTTTTTTCAATCAAATGCAAATCATTCACACTAGTAGCATTGAATCCAAGGATAAATATGGAGCTGGAAATGAGTGCATGCCCCCTTAAAATTAATGTTAATACTGCCAAATATAACACAATATATAGATATTGTATTTGGTATCGAACTCAAAGTGAATGGCGACATTGTGTCTATATTACATGTACATTGTTCCCTGCAGCAAGATCAAAATTCATTTGAAATAAATGACTGACATGTTAATAATAACTTTTTACCCTAAATAGGTCCCTGTTCTCTAGTAACAATAGCTAGTCGAGCAGATTTTAAGGGCAGTGCTATCTGTGTTTGAATGCTAATCTTTACTCAGTAAGCACAGTGGCGGGGAGAGTGTGAAGAGGTAATTTTGTTCTGAAGACTGGAGCCAAGAAAAAAAAGAGGTGGAGGAAAACCTCATACATCCCGGTGTTGGAAGAGAGTAGGACACAGCTAGCTGCTCTGTGGTCTCCAGTTCCCCAGGGTCTCATTTAGCCTTATTTCTCCTCGCTACTCCCCTTGTCCCGTGCACTCTGGCTCTCCCCCTGCACCCTGACAGATTGGAGGAAATGAATGTCTGCAAATTGGCCTCAGTGGCGAGGCCAGGGCGACTCCGAGACCACGCTGGCTCTGCTTTCCAACCAGCAAGCGGTCTCTCGTCCAGCTCCTCTGTCTCCCTTACTAAATTAACATCAGAAAGCGAGCCTGTTTGCTGATAATGGTCTTTGGGCTTTGTGTTTATACTGGACCATGTGAGAGCGTGCATTAGTGGTAATATTAATAGTACCGTGTAAAAGACTGCAATGTGAACTATTTTATACCTTGAGCAGCCTCCCAAAGTATGTGTGTATTTAAGTGCTTCAGACTGTACAGTCTTGTGCTTGTTGTGAGTTGTGTGCGTCTAAAACTTTTTTACAGTTTTGCAAAAAATAAAGAAGCAGTCTCTGAGTGATCTTACTCCCCGTCTGTGGCTCAGTTTTTCATTTGCTGTGCTGATAATGTTTATTTCTTGTCATCACACGAGTGCTCTTTTCATCGCCTGATCTTATTTCTCCTGCTATTATGTTGTGACTTTAAACAGGCAGTGATTTATTGCACTGCTGGAGGAGTTATATACAACAAATATATATTGCCAAACTTTAGCTACCCTCAAATATCCCACCCACTTTTCTTCCGTCTCTTCCCTCCCCAGCCTTACATATTGCATTCATGCTATTCTGGTGTAAATGCATTTTCAGTAGTGGTTTATCAACATTATTCTTCCAGACATTTTGAATAATTACAAGTAATTCAATTTCTTTGTCATAATGAAGAAATAAGAGATGAATGGAAAACATCTGTTGAGGCTGTTGGATTTATGCGGGTTTTCAAAATTAGTCCATGCACTAGAAGGGTACTCAGAGAGCCTCTGCCAAGGGCACATTTGGCAATTTTATGAAACGTGAGCTGCACTTCTGCCCACACCAAACGGTTCTTCCTTGGCCCATGTTCCACCTCTGTGCCAAGTGACATGAAATTTAGCTGGGAAGTTTTTGTGTAATCGTACTGACAGACAAGCAAACGAACAGCTTTGAGCACAGCCCTCCGCCTCTGCTCTTGCACTGTCTGAGGAATAAACAGATTGCACATCACCATCATTACAAACATGTTCAAATGATCATTTCTTTTGGCAAAACGGTTGGACTGCCACCACTTTACTGGTGCTTCACTCATATCCACGTCATTGTAGAACTATAAAGGAAATTTGCAACTAATGGCTGACTACGGGCCTATAAGTTTGCTCATGAGGCTCCATTTGTGCTATTCACCTAAAATTTATTTTTACTAATTTTATGTGATGGTAGTAGAGCTGGGCGATAGAACGATAACGATATGTATCGCGATATAACTTTTTCTCGATAGAAAAATTAAACTATTGC
>NW_024582690.1:75584-84213 GCF_018398535.1 Haplochromis burtoni | reverse complement strand
TTGTGCAGTGCAAATATGCTTAAAGTGATTTAAGTGATGAAGTGAAAACAATGTCCAGAATGTCCAGTGTGTGTGTAAGAACTATATGTGTGGGTCAGTACTGTGTGGTGGTGTGATTGAGAGACCGTATCGCCTGCGGATAGACATAAAGTTACATAATGGCTGGAGATGTCCTTACAACATTTTTTTTAAAAAATAATACTTTATTAAAATATGTATTAAATATTTTAATTGTATTCAATTTTTTCAGCCATTGGATCATCATTACAGACTCCACATATACATTATCCTCAGTTTAGGATTTCCTTAAATGATGACAATCACATTAGCACATCAGTGGCTCTGTGCTGTCACATGGACTACAGTGGAGACTGTTTTCTTTTAATAAAAGTGCGTCCAACTGGATTTCTGCTTCTTGCTCGGAGAATGAGTCTTAGAACTTTGTTTGGTCATGTGAAACTAACAGAGTCTTCACTGGCTGTTTTCCTTCAGCTGTTGATGTCGAGTGAGCTGTGTCCTCAGACTCTGAGACTGAGGAAGCTAAATGTCTTGACTGACAAGGTGAACAGCAGTCCAGTGACCCTAGAGGAACAGATAGGTTTTTCTTCTTCCTTTAATCATCACTTCACTCCTGGAGCTCAGTTGCACAAGTGTCTTTTATGCTTCACTTCAAAGGGCACTTTTTTTTTTTTACTTCCCAAAAAATGTTCACTTTTGTCGATGTGAGCTTAAGCACGCTGATATAATCCTTCTTTCACACATCACAGTTTCGTGTTACTTTTCTATAGCCTCTGTTAGTTGTGACTGCCGTATTTAGTTTTGCTCAATTTCACTCTATGCGACCAAAATTTGAAAATAAAAGCTACCATGCAAAAAACATATAAATAAAAAAAGGGGAAAAATCTGAATTTGGGCTGATGTCCAGCAGGATATTTGGTTGATACTTTAGCTCCGTGAGGGTTGGTGAGAAACATTGCAAGCAGCACTATATTTACTGCCTGTAGTATCAAGCTGTTCTCAGGTTCAAGTTCAGTTCAGTCCACAAGAAGATTGTGTCAGTTAAAGTTGTCAATAACAAGTGGGGCTTTTTTCTTTACTTTTTTTTTTTTTTTACCCAATACATTAAAAACGTGAAGTAAAGGTGTCCTGAACAAGTGTGTGGCCAGTCTCGTGACCACCATTATGGCAGATTTTTCTTGGCACTAGTGCAAAAGTACTAGTCTAAACAGCTGGACAGCTCTGTGTGAATGAGCCATGACAGTTGGATTAAGAAACTTATCATCAAGGTATTTTTGTCTTTTTTTTTTATTACTTGAGGCAAACAAAGACAGTTCTTGTTTGTTGATCTTAAACTGCGAGCATGTCTGATTCTGTAGGCAATCTGATATGCTGTTTGATAAAGAGTCACGTAAGGTTCTTTATCTTTACAAAACAAGTTCCAGGATGTTAGAATCAATGGTAAAAGAAAAACCCTCTGTGAGTCGGCCAACACAGGTGATCATTGCCTTTTGTTCTAGCACTCCGGCAGAGGCATGCAGCACAAGTTTTAGTCTGTTTGCTGGTGTCTTTTTGGCCAGCTGGTAAATCAATCTAACAGCAAGAAATGAGAAAGTCTCCATATATTTACTACAAATGACTGTATGCTTTGTTTATGTAAATCTGTGTATGGTGCTGCCTCTTATGTTTGGAAAGAAATCTATTGCTATGATGATATTGTGAGCTATCCATGGATGAGGACTTTTGAGAACAAAGACCACACTGTAGTTTCTACCTAACATTCACACACATTCACAGTTGGGGTTAGTATCTTGCCCAAGGATATTTGGCACGCAGACTGGAACTGCCAGCCTTCCTATTAGTAGGTGACCTGCTCTACCTCCTGAGCTACAGTCACCCCCATATTAGCAACCTCTTTTTTATTTATTGTATATATTTGGTCAATAGCATGTTGCATTTTCAGCTTTTTTCGCATTACAAATTGAATATCTAAGAATAGGATAGAATAGAATAGAATTCAACTTTATTGTCATTGCACATGCACAGGTACAGGGCAACGAAATGCAGTTTGCATCCATCCAGAAGTGCTTTAGTGATATAGATATATTACAATATATATTAGCAATAGTATAGATATGTAAGTATATTACAGAAATGCGTCTATTATGGTATGTTATAATGTACACGGTATGAAGTATGTTGTGAATATTCTATAACTATAAGTATGTACAGGCTGTAGTCAGTACAAGCTATGTACAGGCTATGAACAGGATATAAATATGAAAAACTATACAGAATATGAAATAAATAACTTTACAGAAATCTGAGATATACAGCTATACAGAAATGGGAACTATGCAAGTTGTAAACAGTTGTAGGATTAAAAATTATCGAATGTACAGAATGATTATTTACACAGAGCTATACAGTAGTGCAGTTAAGATAAGTGAGGGTGTAGATAATTTCTACAGAGGCTATATAAAGTGCTAGTGGTTGTGAGTGGTGGTTCAGTCCATGCTATTATTGTGTGTTTGAGGGTACAGTTGTCCATTGTGGGTGTGTGTATGTTCAGTCCATGTGTTAACGTGGGTCAGATGTCAGGAGGCAGAGTTCAGGAGTCTGACAGCTGTGGGGAAGAAGCTGTTCTGGTACCTGGTGGTCTTAGTCCGGAGGCTCCTGTAGCGCCTCCCAGAGGGCAGGAGGGTGAAGAGTCCATGTGATGGGTGACTGGGGTCTTTGATGATTTTCCCAGCCCTTTTCAGACACCGCTTCCTGTAGATGTCTTTTATGGCAGGAGGTGGTGCTCCGGCGATGCGCTGGGCAGTTTTCACGACCCTCTGCAACGCCTTCCGGTCCGAGGCAGAGCAGTTCCCGTACCAGACTGTTGTACAGTTGGTCAGGATGCTCTCGATGGTGCAACGATAGAAGTTCACCAGGATGTCTGAGGACAGGTGGTTCTTCCTCAGAGTAGCCCACTTGTAATAGCTCTATGTTGTTAGACTTTGGGGGTTAAGTCTTAGAGTGTGGTCAGGTTTGTGCATCAAAAAATATGGCTAAAAAAGTGTTTCATGTTGATTAAATAGTCAAAAGCAAAAAGATTCCTGTTTCTGTTTTCTATGTTTCTGTAACCTTCAAAGGGGACCTATTGTACTTTTTCTTATTTTCTGTTATATTCAACATTGAGAGTTTCCAACAATGTGGTCAGCAGACCTTATCTAGTGTAAATGCTTGATTTCCAACTTTTTAAAATTTTTTTTGTCATACTGAGCTGATGTCAGCTGACCATCTTGGTGTGGTTATTTGCTACATGGTGCAACTCCTGAGCCTTAGATACGCCCTGTGGCAGACAGCCCAAAAGTTGTCCACTCAGAGTGGATTTGACCGCTTGTTTCAGAAAGAATAAACTGAGGAGCTGCTAAAAGCTGGAAATGTGAATTATTTAAAACTGCTTTTAGTGGACATTTAGAGGATAAAAATGAGGCTGGAAAGAAGTAGAACAGGGTCCTCTTTCATTTCATGTTGGAACTCATTCGACTGCTAAATCTTTCTGTCCTCAGTGGGTGCTTTGCAGTGATTTTTAGTTTAAACATTTCCAAATATAATCATCTAAAATGTGTCCTTATTAGGTTGATGAAAAACACAGTCCAATCAGCATTATGTTCCAAAAGGTATTCACTGTTAAACACAGCTTTACTTGGGAGGTGTTCTTGAAAATTCACATTATCTTCCTCAGCAAATGTTATGGACGGTAAATCTACACAATCAGGACAAAAGTAGCGTTGCTGTTAAAAATGACTAATATCAACTTCAGGAAGACAGGACTGTAGCCAGGCTTGTTTGTAATTTATCTCTACAGGTCATATAAACTTTCATGACAGTCAGAGACCTGCTCTACAGGCTACACAGAGACCTAAATCACCTGTTTCATCTATTTTTGTCTCCAGTACCTCCAGTATCTTACACATTGTGGTGTCCAGCTTTAAACAGATGTTCTCTTGTAGTATTTCTCTGCTGTTTAGTGATGGATAGCAAATTTAATGTGGAAAACATAAATCGAGTGTTCCTCCTCTTTTTCCTTTCAACTTATTGAAAAGCAGCATAGAGAATTTTCCACATCTCCTCTCAGCCCAGCGAAAGAATGTTTAAGAACACAATGAGATTTATTGTCTTTCTTTGTGGCTGGAACGTGGCAAAATAAATAAATAAATAAATAAATAATAATTCAAGCATCTGATGCTGGTAAAGTGATGGATAATACTGTATAATGACTCTTCACATTGTACAAAAGAGGCAATTCTTACCTCCACTCCTCTCAAGACTTCAAAACAGCTTCCGCCAGTCATCAATAACCAATCAAAAATATTGCATTGTCTGAGGCATGAGCAGACACAGATGGAAATCTAGCAGGAACAGGCTATGAAGGGGTACAGGGAGCTATAAGGTACACATTTTCACGAATGAATTAAAGAAATAAATAATCATTTGTTTGCTAGTCCAAGTAGTTTAGTGGCTCCTGAGGCTTGTTTTAGGAAGCAGGCTTTGCCAGTTAATATGCGAGTTATGAGTGAATAGGTACAGATTCAGATGAAAAAAAAAATTCCCATCTTAATGGAAATTTTGCCCTCTAGGTCTAAAAGAACGTCAACGAGTTTAAAGCGACACATTCGACTTGTCTCACTTAATGACACATTGTTCAAGTCAAGGGTGACATACAGCCAAAAAAACACACCAAAACAAAACAGGTGGCCTAAGGATCCACCCAGTCCACTAGACTGAAAATTGCAGAGGACATATTGTTTTTGGACTTTGCATTGTAGTGTTTTTTTTTTTTTTTGAGACGGCATGTCCACATGGTTTGCTTATGATGAATTGTAGTAATTTTTTCATTTCTGTAGACTTTTCTTTGTCCTGTTGGTGTAAGTCCTCAGGGTTTTTGTGAAAAAACAAGAAAACTAAAAACTAAACAAAAACACAGGACTGGTTAAGTGGTTTGCAAGAATATATGAATGTCTGTAGATTAATTTATTTCTACAATATTCACAGACAATTAATATGAAATATTGAAAACATAATATTCCAGCCATTCATTTATCCATCCATCCACTTTGCACTTATACTCTCACATCACATCTATGGCTATTTTATAATCACCAGTCATCCTAACCCTTTGCATGTCTTTGGGAGGAAGTTTGAATAGCAGAAGGACATGCTCTTTCCATGTCACACAGAAAAGTCTCAGCCTGGATTCTAGACCAGACTTTGTTACCCAACCTTTAACATTAATGCTAACATGTCAGAATTTCCCTTTTACATGGAGCTATTACAAGTGGGCTACTTAAATATTCAATTTGTAATGCGAAAAAAGCTGAAAATGCAACATGCTGTTGACCAAATATATACAATAAATAAAAAAGAGGTTGCTAATATGGGGGTGGCTGTAGATCAGGAGGTAGAGCAGGTCACCTACTAATAGGAAGGCTGGTAGTTCCAGTCTGCGTGCCAAATATCCTTGGGCAAGATACTAACCCCAACTGTGAATGTGTGTGAATGTTAGGTAGAAAGCAATTCAAGCTAAGAAAAAAGGCTTGTATGAATGGGTGAATGAGGCATGTCGCATAAAGCTCTTTGAGTGCTCAGGTAGATCAGAAAAAGAACCAGTCAATCTACCATTTACCGTAATATGCCCGAAAGTGCAGCAACATTGATGTAGCTTGTGTTCTACCTTTTTCATTTCCTGGGAATACCTGCAGCAGGTGTGGGCTCCTGGTTGCTCACGCTGATTACCTGTGGTCATATCATACACCTGCACAGATGGAGAAATATCTCAGCCTGGTTGTGGGATTTTCTCTCATCAAATATACCTAAGATATTTTTTAGCAAATCAAAATGGCACAGAATCATTTTTACAGCCACCTGGCTCAAACGCTAGGAAAAAACAGCGAGACGCAGGATGAGAGCAAGTGAATACCTGCTTATTTAAACAAAACCACAAACAAACTGAAAAGCAAACAAATACAAATGTGAAATCATGAACGTGAAAGACGGGATGTGAAGGACGGTATCATCTGCAGTGTGAGTGTGTTATTCAGTGGGCGAAGATTATGGTGTTTGACACGTTGAATGGCATAACTAAAGCAAAGATACACAGGATAAAAGAGCTCTGCTTGCACTGGGTACCTGCAGTGAGGGTATCTGTATGGATGAAATACTTGCTCTGCATGTTTCCAACTATCTTGATGATCTGCTCCTCAAACATACTGCACAACTCAGGACGATGAATAACTGGTTTACTCTCCCTGTCCCTTGGTTGGTTAATGGCAGGTTTTAAAAGCAGGATTTGGGAATAGAAGCCTGAAAGCCAATGCCGGAATGACATCATAAACTCCAAAATGACTTGCAGCTAAAAATGGACACGGGGCCTTTAGAGAACAACAGACTCCAGTGCTGATGATTACCTTGCTGTCAGGAGTGATTTTCAAGTTTTCTGCTTTCACTTCTCTCTGACTAAGTGTTAAATAGAAGCTCTTGGCATGTAATCCTGTCAAGTTTTCTCACATTTGCAGAAAGTTGAACAGGAAGTGATAAATGGAAAGCCCCCCATCAATAAGTAAATAACTAAAAAGGGAAAAAGAGAAAAAAAATTGGGATTGAAAACAGTGCCTCGGGCAAAATCAGTGTAGTTATGGAAAGGAATTTATGACATACAAGTGTTAACATGAGTCTAGACATCCCATTCTGTTGACATAGCTCATCTGTAGAATGATCTCATAGGTTGCTGACTTGTTTTAGCCCAGGGGAATGTTACTCTGATTTCTCGAGTCGATGCAAAGTGTAATAACAGTGTTTTTAGAAATTCAATAAAGCTCTCTCTGTGTGACTTTCCCCTCAAAGTCTCCTTCTGTCATTTTGCAGTCTTGTGTTTCAAGCGCTAGTATTACCTCCTTGGTCCTGCAGCAGGAGATCAAGTTGCCTTTAGGAACGCTGCTTGGTTTTGATCAGACAGAATAGAGGGCCATCCATATCATCTCCATCTAGGCCCTGACAAGTCAGGTGGGGGCCAATAAGAGACAGCTGTCCTGACTCTGGCAGTAAAAAGACTACCGCTGGTGATGGGAGAACTATCTCAAGAAGGAAATGCACTGAAAGATATTTTGATGGAAGCATACAAACAGATTCATTGGAAAATTATCTTATATTATAGCAAGGCCTTCGGTGACTGAAAGGTAATAACACCAAGGACATTAAAACAAAATGGGAAAAAGAACTAAAAATAGAAATAACTGAGGAGGATTGGCGCTATATGTGAGTAAAACAACATTCATCAACAAGCTCAAGGGAATGCTAATGAATGTTACAGGAACGGTGGAGACAGTGCGGCCACATCAACGCCAACAACCACTCCCACATCTTTTGATTCAAAGGGAATCGAATAATCTTGTAGTTTAGATCGCTGACACATCAGCACCCAAAACATGCACATAGCAAAACCGTACAGGCAGAATCGGTGTGAATCATATAGCTGGAAACACAAAAGACTTTCTGTGATAACACCTGCACCTTTTTTTCTCTTCTTTTATTCCTACAGCTTGGTCTTGTTAGCCAGAATATAAAACATTTTCTGTTCTCACTGGTCCTGGGTTCCAGTCAATGGATATGCATTTAAAAATATAGTGTTTGTCTTATTGTGTAATATGATTCTGTAATCATATGAAGTTAGTGGAAGTGGCTTAACAGGTAAGTTACTAACCGGAAGGTTTGCGGTTTGATCCTTGGCTGCTCCAACCAAAGTCTCCTTTGGCAAAATTTCTGAACCTCAAACTTGCTCTCCAATGTGTTCATCTCAGTGTGAATATAGAAAAGCGCATGGGTGAATGATACCTGTTGCATAAAGCATTTTGAGTGCTCGAGTAGAAAGCTGCTATATGAGAACCTTTAATGTTCCATTTTTCTGTTTCTTTAGATGAGAGAAGTAACTTGAAGACACAAAACCCATCCATATGTGACCCTGTGCAACTTGGAAATTGTAGTTTCCTTTGCTGAAAGACAGACTGTAAGCAGAGGTAAAGAGACAGGAAGCAGCGGGATAAGAGCACAATTAGATTAACTCGGTCAGCCGGGGAAAGTAGCTTTGTTGTCCCCAGACTCATCATCGCAGAGATGGCTGGAAGATTAGATAACTGTGGTGGAACAGCAATTGAACAAGCTCCCTCTGTATCCCTCAATCCCTCATCCTGGCCTGACGTAGGAGGAAAGTTAAGCATCCACCCGACCAAGTTCCTACAACTTTGCAGAAGTTCTGACTTTGGACTGAAGCCAAAGGCCAAACCCAATGCAACAAGCTGGAGCACTTACAAGAACTAATAATCATTATGCCATTAAGAGTTTCATTCAGTTTTTGGCTCACACTCATGGTACGGGAAAAAAAATGAGCCTGTGTGTGTGTTCTTTTTATGGAAGTTATAAAATGATAAAAGAGTTTTATAGGTACAATAAGCAGAGCAGTGCTGAAAAGCTGTAAACACTCTGTGGCTATGACTCAATCATCATTTTCTTTTCTTGGGCAAACCTGTTTTATTGACTCACCACACACACACACACACACACACACACACACACACACACACACACACAC
>NW_024582690.1:59529-75564 GCF_018398535.1 Haplochromis burtoni | reverse complement strand
ACACACACACACACACACACACACACACACACACACACACACACACACACACACACACACACACACACACAATAACAACAACGGCAACAGTATTTCTTGTGTCCCCTTCTCATGGACTGTGGATGTCTTCTCCAGTGGAGACTGCGTTGAGGGTCACAGATCAATATTTTTTATTTTAGCACATTTTGGAACTTGTTTGGCTTGCAAACAGCCAGTGAATTATAACAAAACCCTTCATAAACACACAGGTTCGTTAACTGTACAGCTAGGCAGATCAGGAGTTGACATCCTGCATCATCAGTGTTAGGGAGTAACAGAGTACCGGCGTTGTGTATTTAAAATACAAAATATGAGTAGCTTTATTCCGTTACAGTTACTGCTTAAATAGGTGATAATTAGAATACAGTTACTTTGTTGAAAAAAATGGCTTACACTGAGGTCTTTTTCTGTTTCATATGTTAGGCTATCCCCTCTATATCGTTATCTATCTCCTCTCTAATTTTGGTAATGCCACACCAGAAACCCAAACAAAACATGCAATAAGAGGCTCTAATGCAACTGCGTCCTGGTAATGTTGGTGCCATCAATTATACAATGGACGGGCAGTACACGGGCAGGAATGCATTGTTTACTTGGAAATTCTGACATCACTGCAAATTTATAGAAGAAAGGGATGGGTGAAATCTGACCGTGCAATACAAACTCTGCAAGCAACCAAACTGAGCTCAGTGTCAAAAGACTTCACCTTCAACCTAAAGAAACATCTTTAGGTACTAACGTTGGCCTACTGTAACTACCTTGTTTTAGTTGTGGTAGCTACTTGGGTTATGTGCCACTTCAGTATCTTCGATGTACTATTGCTGTGTGATTTATTACTATTACTGAAGGCTACTCATCACCGAGCGTACACCTTATCTTATGTTAACATAAGTCTTTTCTCCTCTATAGTTAATTTATTGTCTATTCTGGGAGATTTCGGCTCAACAGTAGAGAAAAACAAGAAGAACCGAAGAATTTGCAGGATGTGCTACATTCAAGTAGTTGTAAAAAGCATGACAATATATTAAGTAATCAAAAGTATTCAGAATACATTACTCACGTTGAATAACTTAACATAATATATTACAAACTACATTTTGGGGCGTGTATTCTGTAATCTGTATTGGAATACATTTTAAACCTTCCCAACACTCTGCATCATCATTTATAAATGGACCAGTGCTGGAAAACCCAAAGCACATTTTCAGGTGATCAGGATGTTGCCTTTGGTAGTATATTCTCATAATCATCTAATCTCATAAAAAGTCAATAAGCCATTGATCAAATATTGCCTGCATACTAAAATCTGATTCATCTTAATCGTCTGTGCTGTAGGCCACTTCCGTTATCAAAAAAGGTTCTTTCACTGTTATTAATATTTCCACATAAACCAAAAAAGGACAGGATTACTTGCCCTTAAAATGTGAGCATTCATCAGATCAGTGCTTGACTTGGTATGTTAACAATGGGCAAATAATCAGAGAGCTGCACTTCTCAGTAGTGAAAAATGAAGCAGAGGTTTCTTAACTCCAGTTCTGCCAGAATGGGCCACAGGACTAGTATTTCAGCCTGCTTTCTGGAGCCTTTGGAAATAACTTGAGAAACAGACGTAGCCCAAAGCCTGGAAAAGTGGCTTTGTAGTTCTGAGGTTGCTGGTTTGATTACATTTTTTATACCTGACAAAAATAAGAGCAATGCAAAAAAAAACACTGAAGTCAAACTATTGTTTAGAGCACTAATTTGCTCCAGTCCATTCACGAGTCAGAGCAGGTCATGCATTTAGAGTGTGATTTTTTTGTTGAGCAGTGGGACCATATGTGAGCAATCTGATCTATCATTTTGTATGGTGGGGGGGTCTGCCTGCTTCAGTGCTTTGTGTGTGACAAGAGGGGGCTGGCGTGTGCTCATTTTGGATCAAAGCTGTAAACTGCCCACCCAATCTTTTACTTTTGATTGGATGGGTAATACCTACCTAAGATAGCAATCACAACCTCTGCGATAGCAAGAGCTTTTCTACTGTGACCCCAAGAACTTGAAAGAACCTAAACCTAAAAGCTCGAGATCACCAAAAAAATACTGACGGCAGAGGTTGATTTTTCAAGCCACTTTTATTTTGGCCACTTCTTGGGGTTATACAAGGAAGCAGGCCTGGAGACGGACTCGTCACCGTGGTAACAAAGAAAATGGAGGAAAACTTTACTGCAGATGGTTGAAATTGTCCTTCTGTGTAACTCTAACTGGACTTGGGTGTTTTTGTTTGTCTTATACTGCCTGCCTGGTGCTAGTGTTACACTTGTATGTTTTTCTTAACTCATACGGTATATGTTGCGCCTGCGGACCATTACTATGTTGCCTTATTGAAAATCTACACAAAACGTTGTTTAGGTATGAGGAGTTGTTCCAAAACCTAAATACATGATCCCTGGGTCGTGATCTGGCCTTCAAGTAATTTGCTAACTAAGAGTGACATTTCAGTTTCTATGTTTTGTAATTGTGTAATTTCAGTTCAGGTGGTCTTTCCCTTCCCTTTCTGAAAGAACAAAAGCAGACATTGAAAACCAGGGAAAACCAGCAACCAAGCTGTAGACCTGCTCAATGTTCCAGGCACAGATCAATATTTTTACTGTAATTCCATCAACCGTCATTAAAGCTACAGCTCTGAGGGTGAAAGAGGTGAAGGATGTTTGTGGGCAGCGAAGAATGGAGAAACGGTTGAGGGACAAAGATTAGTTGCAGAGCAATTCAACGAAGCTAGGACTTGGAAAAAAATAACAGAAGGATAGAGTTGAGAGCAAATGTGTTTTTTCTTTGGGTCAAACTGCAGTGGAAAAGTTTGCTTTACTGAATCTTGTACTTGCTCCATTTAATTTCACACTTCAATTACAAGCCGGGCAGGACTTGTAAACTGCAGTCATATGGACTAGCAGGTTGCTCTTTTTATTGGACAAAGTTTTGATGAGCTTTCACCTTGTAAGTTTAAAGAGATTGGCTATGGAGACAGGACTCCAGAGTTATTGTTCTGTTTTAGCACTCAACATGTCAAAATCCAGTCCCCAAGCCAACACTGAGAGGCCAACTCCTGTAGCTGGATTAGATATATGAAAGTATGATGCTACTATACACGGTTCTTCACAAAAGATCAAATTAAACACATATTCCCAAAAGCGAGATTTTTAAATGACTTTTTAATGTCATTCATTCATTTTTGCCATGGAACTCCTTGTCCTAAATAATGTTCATTTATTAAAGCAGGGATTTCTTGCATGTCAACAGTTAAGTTAAAGGCCCAACAATAATATAGAGAAAACCCCCAAAATCAGATGACCCCCTAAAGGTAAGCACTCGGCAAAAGCTGGGAGGAAAAACGTCCTTTCAACAGGAAGAAACCTCATAACCAGGCTCACCTGCTTCCACAGGAGAGGGTCCTGATGGCTGAAGGCTCTGCCTCCAATTTTCTTTTTAAATACACCAGCAGTCTGACAGCAAAGTGCTATGGTATGGTACTATGAGGCCTTTAATATAAGATGGGATCAAGGCCTTTTATATGAAGATTTGTATTTTAAATTAGATTCTAGATTTAACAGGGAATGTGCTAACCGCTACATCACAGAGCCCCTATTAATGGCATAGATGTAAAGTCTCTAATATAATTGCTAAAGGCTGATGAAGCAATAGTTATGTCTCTGTATGTTTGGTTGAATTGTACACATTCACAGAACCCCAGTGGAACAGGTGTGTATGAGAGCCCAGGAATCTGTATAATGAGAATCCAGACATCACAGCTTTGTGTTACCAGCAACATTTTGACACAACATAATATATATGAAGATATTTGCTGGAAGAGTTGGATCAGAACAGCTCAAGAAATCTCAAGAGAGCGTTCTGACTGTGTGCCTTTCAACTCAATGTTTTGAACTGATAGCATTATATGAAAAAAACAGGCACTAAAGGCTAAAATACTTAAACAATAAAATAAGCTGCCAAGAACTTGATGGGTGTGAAGCCTATGTGGGCCTGATGCCTTCATTTACAACCCCTCTGCAGAGTAAACAGCCTCATTTGTTGTTTGGAAACTCTGCATTCCACTCAAAGAGAAATTTCACCTTGGCCTGTTTTGGCACAGAGCAGTGCCACTCCTGAATCAGAGCCTGCAGCTTGCAAAATGAGTAAAATATAGAAGCTGGGAAGGCAATAAAAACTTTTCATGATCCACTCATAAGAGGCGCAGCAGGTCTGGTCAATGATGTGGGACGCCAACTGAGAAACTCAAGACTGATGACAGCAAACAAAACAGCTCATCAGCACATAAATATGTAGTGATTCATGTGGGATCACAGTAAAACTTTTGCAATTTACCTGGCTGACACCTGAAGCATGCTGCTCAAAAATGCATAGCCATTCAGTGTGTGTTTTTTCCCCCTTTGTTTTTTTTTCCCAAAGCTGAGAGTTTATGATCTATGAGAATAAGATTGAGTTTGGAAATGAAAAACATTAAAAAATCCTTTTTTTCAATTGTTTTTCCTTCTGCCAAGATTAATGTTTTGTGTCAGTGCCGCCTTGGGTTGTGCTCTGTGTTGTGCATTGCTTCATCTAGTATTCACATAAAGAAAAGTAAGTTAAAAATGACTTCAAGCAAAAAAATGGCAATGATATACTTTCTTCCATTTCTTAAAAAAGAATATCTTACTTCTTTTGGGCATAGCAAACATTAATAGTAGTGGCGTTGTTGGGGACTGTTGCTTAAAACATATATGTCAGACTTCTGGATTCAGGCACTCTAAATACCATGTGCTGTATACAAAAGATTATTTTGAAGAGTCTAGTTTTTCTTGCTGTTTTCATTTTTGAAACTTGATGTGACCACATTTGAATGAAGTGCTATACAAACCTTATGTGAAAAAGGAACTAAAACCTATACAAATTCTAAATATATTCTAAAAACATCTTGTCTTAAAGATTTTAAGACATCATCAAAGACGTTAAGAGAACATCAGGTTTTCAAAGTAAGTGCAATGATGAACTACAAAAGGGTGTTAACTTTGTGTTTTGCGACTGTAATAGCTCTTGATCACTGACTTATTTTATATCTTGTAGAGAGATAAAAGTATTAACAAATACAGCATTTCTTTAAACCATTAAAACAACTGAACTGTAGCATTGTAGATACTTGCCTCTTGCAATAACACATTTGTTTCTCACTCAGTCACAGACACCCTCTAAGGACTGTGTTTTTGTTAAATTGCCATAATGATGCTAGCATCGAAACTTGATTATTATGCAGATCATTGTTCCCCCTTTTTTTATTAGACACACACTGGCTACTGGTTTGTGCCTAAAAGAAATAAACATCACTTATGTTCCACTTATGGAATTGTAAAGTGCTTTGGGTGCTTTGAAAAGCGCTATATAAATCCAATCCATTATTATTATTATTATTATTATTATTATTGTTATTATTATTACTTATAATATAGAAAGGAGTCTCAGAAAGGAGTCTTGGCTTTTTTCTAAACTAAATTGAGCTCAAACTCAAGTGCCTGTTAATACCATGTCTGTTTTTGCACACTGGTGAGATGCTGATGGTAAAAAACGTCCATTGTACAAACGCATAAACAAACTTTTCAGTGTTAAAATGCAAATAATTATGACCAGGTCCTTTACAAATAGATAAGCTCATTTTTAACAGTCTTTCAGTAAGTCAGTAAAAACTTTGTATTACCCACACATTTTTATGGACCTTCTTCAAACTTTACAACAATATGTCCTTGGGGAACATAGGTACCTAGCTTGGCTAAGCATTTGACCTTGACATTTACTGTTAGCGCCCAAGGTCAAAGTGGAGCTTGAAATTTTTTTCTAGGAAACAATATCTTAAGTAATATGTTCTTTGAAAGTCACGGAGAAAGTTTTACAATGCACCTTTTATTTATTCAGTACAACGCCCTACAATATCACTGTGGTGCCATAACAGGCTGATGCCATCATATTGTAATAAAAACATCATAAAACATCAAAGTTTCGGTATAGCCACTGTCCTTCAGAGGGTGGTTGGAGTTGTATTCTCTGAGTGCTCTTGTTGTTTAGGATTTTGGATGATTAAAAAACAAACTGTATTTCCAGGCAGTTGCCGCAATGGGCAACTAGTTTTTGTAAAGAAATTCAGATATACTGACTATACAGCCATTTAACTGTAGCACCAAATTGCTGGAGTTGGCACTGAGGAAAAAAGAACATCTTGCATGATATATTATTTCTCAGGAGGATTTCTTAGATATTTTTCTCAGGATTTATTGCATACTTTTGAGTGATTGGCTCATTTACAACTGTGTGGTAAGTACATTTATGTTATATTTATGAAGGTTCCCAGTTGAGAGTAGAAGTGATATTCTGACATCATGTGTTGATGATTATCTTATTCTAGGGCTGCTTGCTGCTGCGGTTGCCATTAAAATCCTAGTGCGTTTGCATTTTTATTGTTAATTTAAGTCGGATTTCTGTTACGGATTTCTGTTTATTGATTGGGATTAGCTCTCCCAGAAGAGTTCTCATTGTGCTAGAAGCAGGAGAGCTTTTTCCATCAAATGTAGCCATTTGTATTTGTAGCCATAGCAGTCGTTACAGAAAACAAAGAATAAGGGAAAAAGAGAAGTCTGTTCTCACCTCTCATACTTTCATCAGTCCACACACTGATATATGTATTGCATGTACCATCTATTGAACATGTATAATAGCTTTAGCTTTAAAAACATTTATTGTTGGTATGATTGTTATTTATTTATTTCTCAACACATAAAATGTGCACACTGTTTGCCTCAAAGTAACAGGAGAAATCCCGTGCATGCCTTTCGGGGCTAAATTAAACATAATAGAGGCTGTGTGTGTCACAACTGCTCCAATGGCAGCTGAGAGGCAAGTGGCCACACTCCATATCATATTGATTTTAGATTAGGAAGGCTGCTGTTTGCAGACAGAAGGAAGGAGGAAAAAAAAAACGTGGGAGAGATGGTTGATGTCCGATGATGATGATGATGATGATGGTAGGTGGAGTACAAAAAAACAGAGCATTGGGGCTGAAGTGGGGAATGAAGGAGGGAGAGGGAACGAGGACCAAGAGACATTGTGAAATGTGTTGATGTATTTCAATCCCATAAATGCAGCAATTTCTCATAATAGTTGTGGCAGAAAAGAGACAGGCTGACATTTTCCATTGTTATACACCATCAGGCTGCTTGCTTTCCAACAAGACCTCTCCCTATCTCCCAACCTCTCCACCCACACACACTTACAGTGCATTGATTAGTGATTGATTTGGCTGCAGACTGCCTCCTGTGATCCTTCTCTCATCAAAAGGAACTAAATTCAGGAGCTGGGGCCCTGATCTTGTGTACAAAAATCATTCAAGGTTTCCTTTTTTGGTGCGCTAGTATATGTTTTTCAGTGTTTATTATTGTAGGAGTCACAGTCTCTGCAGAAAAGTGTTTCTGTAATTTAGTACGACGTTTCAGTCAAAGTTAGCAAGAGTTCCTTCTCTCTGGCAGTTTTGTGATGTCATTGTTTAGCTTACTAAATGTTTGCGACCTTTAAATAGCTTAGCCGATTATCATGCAAACCTAACATGTAGGTTTAAGAGATGCAGTTAGGCCCATGAATATTTGGACAGAGACCATTTTTCTTTTTTTTTTCTTCTGTACATTGCCACAATGAATCTTAAATGAAAAAAACTCGTGCAGACGTGCAGACCTTCAGCTTTAATTCAGTGGGTTGAACAAAATGATTGTATAAAAATATGAGGAACTAAAGCATTTTTAATCTATTCATTTCAGGGGCTCAGAAGTAATTGCACAAATTAAATAACTGAAAATAAAATGTTCATTTTTAATACTTGGTTTCGTGGGAATGACAGCCTGAAGTCTCGAACTCATGGACATCACCAGATGCTGGGTTTCATCCTTTTTAATGCTCTGCCAGACCTTTACTGCAGCGACTTTCAGTTACTGTTTGTTTGTGTTTCTGTCCGAAGTTTAGTCTTCAGTGAGTGAAATGCAAACTCAGCTGGGCTAAGACCAGGTGGCCAGTTAAGAATATTCCACTTCTTCGCTTTAATAAACTCTTGTTGCTTTGCTTTGGCTGCATGTTTTGGGCCATTGTCCATCTGTATTATGAAACACCACCCAATCAGTTTGACTACATTTAGCTGGATTTGAGCAGTATGTCTCTAAACACCTCAGAATTCATTAGGCTGCTTCTGTCCTGTGTAACATCATCAATAAAGTGTCTCAGTGCCACAGGCAGCCATGCATGCCCAAGCTATCACACTGCCGCCGCCGTGCCTTACAGATTATGTGGTATGCTTTGGCTCATGCTGTCTCCATGCTTTTTTCTTACCATCATGAAAAAAGGTTGATCGTGGTTGATCTGTCCAAAGAATGTTGTTGCAGAACTGCCGGCTATTTTAGATGTTTTTTTTTTGTTTTTTTTTTTGAGCAAAGTCTGGTCTAGCCTTTCTATTCTTGAGGCTTATGAGTTGTTTCTTGCAGTGAACTTTCATGCAGTCTTCTCTTTATGGTAGACTTGAATATCGATACGCCTACCTCCTGCAGACTGTTAATTACTCGGTTGGCTGTTGTGAAGGGGGTTCTCATCACCATGGAAATGATTCTGCGATCCTCCACCATTGTTGTCTTCCGTGGACATCCAGGTCTTTTTACGTTGCTGAGTTCACCAGTGCATTCTTTCTTTCTCAGGATGTACCAAACTGTAGATTTTGTCACTCCTAATATTGTAGCAATTTCTCTGATGTTTTTTTTTTCTATTTTTGCAGCTTAAGGATGGCTTATTTCACCTGCATGGAGAGCTCCTGGAGAGTGTTGTCTGTTCACAGCAAAATCCTCCAAATGCAAGATTACAAAATGCCAGACCTTTTATCTGCTTAACTGACAAAGACATAATGAAAAAATTGTCCACACCTGCCCATGAAATAGCCTTTGAACCAATTGTCCAATTACTTTTGGTCCCTTTAAAAAGACGGTGGCACATGTTAAGGAGCTGAACTCTTCATCCAATTTGAATGTGGATACTCTCAAATGAAAGCTGAGAGTCAGCACATTTTGGGTCATTGTCCATTATATAAGTAGAATGGAATATATTTCAGTAAACACGGAAAAAAAACCTCCAACTTGTGTCAATGTCCAAATATACATGGACCTGACTGTATGCGAGCTAAAGATTCATGACCATTGCCATAATCCACAATGATATACTTTTGGATGAATAAACAGTATTAAGCATCTCTTCAGATAAACTACGGTTTCATGTGACTGAAGCATTATTTATTTTTGATTTCATCTTCCTTGATCACCATCCAGAAATATCTGTTATGTGTCATATATCCCACTGGACTGCATAGTTATTATACAAAAACATACTTTTTTCGTGCAGCATATTACATGATGGACTTACAGTAACACTGAATTTTGGATATAGCCACTATATTTTTTAAGTATGGCCACCATCTTAATTAAGTCTGTTTGAATGCAAGCACTTGCTAAGTGGCAATGAACTTAGAAAAAGTACACAGCACTGTTTGAGTGTTTTTACAGCATGCTTGCAGGTACTGTAATTATTCATAAAACAGGTACCCTATGTCACGGGCTGCGACGGCAGACCGTGGAGTTGTAGAGAAAGTAGGGCCCAAACGCGAGACTCAAGTGAAGGACAGTGGATTTATTTACAGTGAGGTAAATGTACACCACACAATAATTCTCCAAAGTGCTCCCTCGACTCCCGTGACGTGTCTTCTCCCAAGTGCTGGTATCCCGTGCTCTCTGCCCCTGTGCCTTCACACACCCCGTGTGTCTCGCAGTCCTGTGTTCCGCTGTCCTCCTGAGGAAAAACAGACACAGCCGTTACGGCACCAACTCCGGCAGGCATACGCTCAACAACACTCGAGACACTGACGTGGAGTCTAACTCAACGATCCTGCGCCGGAGGAAGCTCCATCGCTCTGTTAAGTAGCTCCCCCGACGATCCTGATCAGAAGCAGGTGTGTGGGAAGCTAGGCGTGACCAGCAGCTGGCAGGGCCACACCCATCAGGCCTGCAGGTGGCTGTCCTTCATCCTCCAGCCACACCCACCCACACACGCACACACACACACACACACCAGCATGGAACACAAGAGCACAGTGCAGCAAACATACATCCAAGACACAAATAACAATAAAGGTCCACACTGTTCACGAACCCCGAGTCCCCGGAACCGGGTCCGTGACAGTACCCCCCCTCAAAGGGTCGACTCCCGACGACCCAAAACAAAACCACAGAGCAACCAACCCAGGGCGGGAGGCGGGGGGTCCAGGACGGAGGGCCCCAAAACCTCACCGCCAACACCACCAAACAACAAAGAAAAGTGAAGAACTCAGTTCAGTAGTCCAACCCCAGCCCTAACGGCAGCAAATATAGTTCTGGGTGCCGACCCGGTGGGCGGCAGAAATGGGCGAAACCTGCTGTGGGTAGGCAGAGGCCGAAAACAGTTCAGGTGGCCTACCTCTAGTCCAGTGGCGGAAGCGCAGGATCTCCGGTGGACGGCCCCGGGTCCGGCAGCAGCAGCAACAGTTCAGGGGCCTGCCACGGGCCGGTGGCAGCGGCGCTGCTCCTCCGGCGGCCTGCCACGGGTCCGTGGCGGCGGACGGTTCGGCGGCCTGCCACGGGTCCGGTGGCGGCGGCGGTTCGGGGCCTGCCACGGTCCGGTGGCGCGGCGCTGTTCCTCCGGCGGCCTGCCACGGGTCCGGTGGCGGCGGCGCGTTCCTCCGGCGGCCTGCCACGGGTCCGATGGCGGCGGAACGGTTCTGGCGGCCTGCCACGGGTCTGGTGGCGGCGGCGGCGTTGCAGCTCCCGCCTCAGCACCACCCCGATTCCCGTAGTCGACGCCTCGACGTCCGGCTGCGACTGGCGGCCGGGCTGCAGGACGTGGCGGCCGGGCTGCAGGACGTGGCGGCCGGGCTGCAGGACGTGGCGGCCGGGCTGCAGGACGTGGCGGCCGGGCTGCAGGACGTGGCGGCCGGGCTGCAGGACGTGGCGGCCGGGCTGCAGGACGTGGCGGCCGGGCTGCAGGACGTGGCGGCCGGGCTGCAGGACGTGGCGGCCGGGCTGCAGGACGTGGCGGCCGGGCTGCAGGACGTGGCGGCCGGGCTGCAGGACGTGGCGGCCGGGCTGCAGGACGTGGCGGCCGGGCTGCAGGACGTGGCGGCCCCTCCGGCACGCAGACCTCCAGTTCTGGCTCAGCGGATCCCTCCGGACCTCCGAGCTCCTCCGGTGGCAGCGCAGGCTCACCAAGGTCGCTGAGCTCCTCTGCTGGCAACGCCGGTCCCTCCGGCTCGTTGAGGTCCGCCAGCAGCGGTGCGGGCTTCTCAGTGGGTGGCTCGCTGGGCTGCTCCGGCTCGCCGAGCTCCTCCGGCATTTGCTCGCTGAGCTCCTCCGGCTGCAGCGACTTTGTCGCTCCTCCTCGGCTGGCAGCGCGAGCTCCTCCTCGGCTGGCAGCGCGAGCTCCTCCTCGGCTGGCAGCGCGAGCTCCTCGCTCGGCTGGGCACGCGCGAGCTCCTCCTCGGCTCGGCGACTGGCTGCGAGTCTCCTCGCGAGCTCGGCTCGGGCATGCTGACTCCGTCGCGAGCTCCGGCTCGGGCTGCTGGCCCTCCGCTGCAGCCTGGCATGCGAGCCTCGCTGCTGCTCGGCTGGATGCGACTCCCGCGCTGAGCTCCGGCTCGGGCATGCTGAGCTCCTCCCGCTCGCTGAGCTCCGGCTCGGGCATGCTGAGCTCCTCCCGCTCGCTGAGCTCCGGCTCGGGCATGCTGAGCTCCTCCCGCTCGCTGAGCTCCGGCTCGGGCATGCTGAGCTCCTCCCGCTCGCTGAGCTCCGGCTCGGGCATGCTGAGCTCCTCCCGCTCGCTGAGCTCCGGCTCGGGCATGCTGAGCTCCTCCCGCTCGCTGAGCTCCGGCTCGGGCATGCTGAGCTCCTCCCGCTCGCTGAGCTCCGGCTCGGGCATGCTGAGCTCCTCCCGCTCGCTGGGCTCCGGCTCGGGCTCCTCCGGCTCGCTGAGCACCTCAGCTGGCGGTGCGGGCTCCTCCGGCTCGCTGAGCACCTCAGCTGGCGGTGCGGGCTCCTCCGGCTCGCTGAGCACCTCAGCTGGCGGTGTGAGCTCCTCCCGCTGCGCTTCAGCCACAGATGGATAGTCCGGAGGCGAAGATGGCGATGCGGTGTCCGCAGGTGGGGAAGGTGAAGGTAGAGCCGGTGAAGAAGATGGCCGAGGGGTGACTGCATGCGGATGGGATGATGACGGCCGAGCGGGTGATGTGGATGGTGAAGTCGAGAGTTCTGCGGTCGCTGCAGTCTGATGGAACGCTGGTGGAGAAGTAGCTGCAAAGGGCGGAGGTGATAATGGTGTGGCAGCTACTCGTGGTAGACTTGACAGCGATGTAGAAACAACAGGCGGGTGACATAATGGCAGGGTAGTTCCAGCAGGCATATCAGCCTCCAACTGAGGATGAAGACGAGAGGCTGACTGGACTGGCTGTGCTACGGCTACAGGCCGGGCAGCTGGCTGTGCTATGAAGTTAGCTTTCACACAGTCCAGTGAATAAACAGATGAGGTGAATGGAGATGAATTGTCCATATGACTCACCACAGCCGGCTGTTGGAAAGTTTTAGAGTCTGGCTGCGGTGAGGCACGCCGGCGGCGCAAGCGTCGCTTCTTTAACGATGCCGGGGCCAGCGTATCAGGCTGAGGTTCCACCAGCCGGCCGGACAGGAGAGCAGCTGTGTGATTCTGAGCTGCCGGTCCTCGGTCCGCTGACTCAGCAGGTGCCGCAGAGGTGAGTGGAGATGTGGGGAGGTGCAGAGGGCGTGTGAAACGTCTCCCCCGCAATGGAGGGTCCAACGAGAGAGCTGCAAGCGACGGCGGGGAGGCTAACTGCCTATGAAAAAAGAAATAGGCAGCAAGGGCTCCCAGGGAGGTTGCCATATCCTCCTCGCCCGGACAGCCCAAACCAAACAGCTCAAAACAGGACCTTTCCCTCAGCGTGGTTATAATCGAAATTAGTCTCTTAATGTCCAAAAAGCTCACAGATGAGGTGATTGATGATAGGAAGTAATCAAAAAATACGACCTGTAAGTGTCTCTGATGAGGATCTGCCCTCTGGAGAATGCTCCGACAGTAACTCCAGAGCTGGGCAAGCAACTCCTCCTGTGAGACGGTCCCTGTTGAGTCCGCTGGGCCCATAATGGCTGGATCGTTCTGTCACGGTCTGGCTGGCAGACCGTGGGGATGTGGGAAAGAGGACCCAAAATGCAGGACTCTAGGCGTGAACAGTGGTTTATTTACAGTGGTGACAATCCAACAACAATAAAGCTCCCCGTGCGATCCCAACTCCCGTTCCGTGTCTTCTCCAGTTGTATCCCGTGCTCCGTGCTCTGTCTCCGTTCCCTGTGTACTTCCGTGTGCTGCCTCCTGGTCGCCACAATTCCTCCTGAGGAAACACGCATACAAAGGCAGCGTGAGTACAACACCTAACGGCAGACTTGCACTAACGCTTGCACAAACACTTAAGACTGACGGGAAGTCACTCAACGATCCAGCGTCGAGGAGCTCTCAGCCACACTGTTTTGAAGCTCCTCTGACGAGGCTTGATCGGCGCCAGGTGTGTGTGGATTCCTGGGTGGGACCGGTCAGCTGGCAGGGCCACACCCACCAGGCCTAGAAGTGCCTGCCACGACGCACCCTCACACACATGCACACACCCATAAACACCTGACAGTACACCAACACGGAAAACAAGACAGCAGACAACCATAATAACAATAACCACAATAATAATGATAATAACTACAATAGTAGTCCAGACTGCTCACGGACCCCGAATCCCTGGAACTGGGTCCGTGACACCTTTTCTTGGCTGTTTGTGCTGTCTGGGTACTGTTGGTTCTCAGCAGGGGCCTTGGGCACTGGTCTTCCTGTATGTTTCAGGCTTGGCGTACTGATGGCATGCACTGCGATTTGGTCTTTGTTTTTGTTGGGGCCACCTGGGGTTTCTGGGCTCATCTGGGTTTTTGTTAACACTTTATGTGTTGGTGTTCAAGCTCTAGTGATTTGAGAAGCCTTGATTCGTGTAACAAAACTATGACAGACCCGTCCACATGTTCATGCTTTTCAGAATCTCACACACTTTATTAACACTCAATGTTGCTGTTACAACACGGCTGCAGCTTTCCAGCTGCCAGCAGCGCATCTCGCCTGCAGCTGCATTGCAGATCACGCCCCGCCACATACCCCCATCACCCGACTGAGGCCGAGGAAAACATCCAGGTGAACCTACTCCCTCCCCCTACAAGCGAGAGATTGGATTGGCCCGGACCGTTGGCGCCCCCAGCTTCTGGCCCAGCAATGGGGAGGTGTCGTTCTTGGTGGCCGCCGCGTATCCAGCGGTGCCGGTGTCGTAGGCTTGTGACCACCCGCGTATCCAGTGGCAGCGGCGGCGCAGCAGCCGTTGAAGTGCACTGAGGCTTCCAGGTGGTTCGGCCGGTGTCATGCTGCATCTCCCCAATCTCGGACTGCGCAGGTCCTCCAGACTAATTGACCTCAGGCTCAGGCCGAGCAGCCCTCTGTGGCACGTGGACCTCCATCTCCTCGCACAGCTCATCCACCACTCTCAGCTGGAGCAGCCCCTCGCACGCCTCCTCCACCATCCAGTTCTTCATCTACCTCCGGCTGGAGCAGCTCCTCCTCCACCTCCGGCAGGCGTAGACCCTGACGCACCTCCACCTCCAGTGACTGCGTGGCAGGCCCCCGCCAGGCACAAAAGGAGTGCGGATGGGTGCAGCAGCAGGCTGCAAACTAATCATCTTGTTGTTTCTACTGCTTCAGGCTGGATTTTCTGTCTTGGGTTGTAAGTTTCAGACCACAGTGGAGTGGGTGTGATTGGTTGTCCATGATGGAGAACCGTTTTTTCAGTTACCTTCTGTCTTTGTAGGTTGCATTATTTGATTATTATTTGATGTATTCTTTAAAAAAATACAAGTACTATGGCCCATGAAGTAGTAAATCAAATGGAAGTTAAAACCCAACTTTGTCATATAACAACATGTCTTTTGTTGTCATAAAAATGTTGACTCAAGGACTCTTTGACTTTTACTTTCTTTCATGGTTCCCATGACAGATAGTAAATGTTTCTTAGGTCTCATTTGATATTTTGTTTAGGTTGCTTGTTCTTCCTAGTTTAAACATTTGTTTTTCTAGTTCTTAGTTTCTACTTCATTTAATCTGTTCCCTTTTGTGCTCTGGTTGTCTTCGTGTCGTCTGTGTTCTCCACAGCCCGTCATGTCTATCACCCATGCCTGTTTCTTCCCCAAGTGTCAAGCCTGTGCGTCTTGGTCTACGTGGTTCCTGTTTTATTTTGACAGGCTCTCATCCTGTGTTCAGTTTTGCTTCCTACTGTCCTGTTAGTTTGATTATTTCCAGCTGTGTTCCCTGTTTTCCTCTGCTTATTGTCGTGTCATTCCTGCTGCAGTTTGTTTCCTTGTTCCCCTTGTTTCCATCGCTACTCCTTGTTTCTAGCTTTTTGTTTCCAGTTCTTAGTTTCTAGTTTTAGAGTTTTGTGTTTAGCTATGGTTTATAACTTTACAGCAATAAAACTCCCTTCTTTTGGGTCTACCCTTTGCCTGCCACACAGCCAACCCTGACACTATCAGCATTTTAACAACAACCAGCTTTTTAATAATGCATGTTTTTAAAGCTGAGAAAAAAATGAAACATCACTCTTCTTCTTCTTCTTTAAAGTAAAGACAAAAAATCTTGCAAAAAGCCCTTTAAGACTAAACACGTGTATCATGACTCTATGACCTAAACACATTTAGCTTTGAAAGCAACACAGAACTCCCACCTCTATCACATTTATCACACTGTGGCACCCTTCCTGGTGAACACACCATCTGCGGACATTGCAGGGGC